>NC_133415.1:83307500-83595000 GCF_049350105.2 Macaca mulatta | reverse complement strand
TATCTTTCCTGGGCTCTTCAGTCCTGGGGATGCTTAACTCACCCAACATTGTATTTCAAGCACAGGGAATCCAGGACTAGTTAGTTCAGTGGTTAGGGGTATGGACGGCTTGAATTCAATTTCCAGCCCCACCAAGGGGCCTTATTCTGTCTGCACCTTGGTTTTCTCCTCTGCAAAATGGGACTAACAGTGCACACCCTTGTAACCACCTGGTAGGGGAACTGTACAGATGTAATGATTTGTGCAGGTGAGTCATTTACAAGCCTTTGGAGCGGCTGGCACCCATCATTGTTTGCTGTTGCTGTGATTATCATGCCATTGGACTATGGCTTGAAACCTACAGGCCCAAGGCTCCCTTCGACAGTAGTTATAATGCTTCTTTTCTAAAATAAAATACATGAGTAACATAACCTGCTGACACACATAGTTTTTTTTTTTTTTTTTTTTTGAGACTGAGTGTTCCTCTGTCATCCAGGTTGGAGTGCAGTGGTGCAATCTTGGCTCACTGCAACCTCCGCCTCCCGGGTTCAAGTGATTCTCCTGCCTCAGCCTCCCGAGCAGGTGAGGCTACAGGTGTGCGCCACCATACCCAGCTAATTTTTGCATTTTTAGTAGAGACAGGGTTTCACCATATTGGCCAGGATGGTCTCAATCTCTTGACCTCATGATCCTTCTGCCCTGGCGTCCCAAAGTGCTGGGATTACAGGTGTGAGCTACCACACCCAACCATACATAGTTTTAAACATAAATGTCCTATTTGTAATTTAAAAGAAAATAAAATGAAAATAATCTAGAATAAATTAATATGTAAATGTTCCAGGGCAATGTGTAGAAAACATCACAAAGTAGTTGGGTGGGCGCTGCTCTGGGTGGAATCATTGAGAATCTGCAGGCTGATTTGGTAACGCCGCACTGGCAGCACATGCACCGTGACTGCATGGCTGTGATAGTCTGAAATGTGAGCAGTTCTAGGTAAAGTTCTGAACCAAACACAATCCATTCTGTTCCCAATCGCTGCAGACTAAATATTTGTCTCCTCCAAACTCTTACGTCAAAGCCTAATCCCCAACGTGGTGGTATTAGGAGCTGGGGCCTTTTGGAGGTGATTAGGTTATGAGTGCAGAGTACTCATGAATGGGATTAGTGCCCCTATAAAAGAGGCTCCAGAGAGCTCTGCTGCCCCTTCTACCATGTGAGGACACAGTGAGAAGCCATCTTTGAACCAGGAAGCGGCCCTCACCAGACATGGAATCTGCCAGCTCCTGAATGTTGGACTTGCCAGGCTTTGGATCCATAAGAAATAAATTTCTGTTGCTTATAAGCCACCAGTCTGTGGTAATTTGGTACAGTGGCCTGAACTGACTAAGACACCGATTTATGTGGAGGTTGCTTTCCTGGCAGAGTCACTGTGTATTAAAACCAAGCAAACACACACTGTGCTGAAAAAGGCAAAACTATAGAGACAATAAAAAGATTAGTGGTTGCCAGGGCTCAGGGGAGGGGAGAGAGGGATGCATAGGTGGAGCACAGGGCATTTTTAGGGCAGGGAACTTCTTCCATATGACACTGTAATGGTAGATAAAGGATATTATGCACTTGTCAAAACCTAGCGTGGGCCAGGCATGGTGGCTCACGCCTGTAATCCCAGCATTTTGGGAGGCCGAGATGGGCAGATTGCCTGAGCTCAGGAGTTTGCAACCAGCCTGGGCAACATGGTGAAACCCCGTCTCTACTAAAAAATACAAAAAATTAGCCAGGCATGGCGGCGTGTGCCTGTAGTCCCAGCTACTCAGGAGGCTGATGCAGGAGAATTGCTTGAACCCAGGAGGTGGAGGGTGCAGTGAGCCAAGATCATGCCACTGCCCTCCAGCCTGAGTGACAGAGCGAGACTGTCTCAAAAACAAAAAACAAACAAACAAACAAACAAACAAAACCCAGCATGGTAGAACTGTGCAACACAAAGAGTGAACTGTAAGGTAAACTGTGGATTTCAGTTAATAATTCTGTGCCAAAATTGGTTCATCAGTTATAACAAATGCACCATACTAATGTAAAATGTTAATAACAGGAGAAACTGCATGTTTGGAGAAGGAGTACAAGGGAACTGTCTATGATTTCTGTGTCATTTTTCTTTTTCTTTTTTGAGAGAGGGTCTTGCTCTGTTCTCCAGGCTAAAGTGCAGTGGCACGATTAGAATCCACTGCAGCCTCAAACTCCTGGGTTCAAGCAATCCTTTAGCCTCAGCCTCCCGAGTAGCTAGGACCACATGCATGTGCCACCATGCTTGGGAAATAAAAAAAAAAAATTGTGGAGACAGGGTCTTGCTATGTTGCTCAGGCTGGTCTCAAACTCTTGGCCTCAAGCAATCCTCCCATTTCGGCCTCCCAAAGCACTGGGATTACAGGCATGAGACAGTGTGCCCAGTCTCTGCAGTTTTTCTCTAAGCCTAAAACTTCTCTAAAAAAGTAATCTATAAAACACGAAAAACAAATTGAAACCCCCCACACATTGTGTTTATACGTAAAATAGAATTCAGTCCTTGGCTCAGATAATTAAAAACAAGGTTTTTACCTACGCTAACTACCAAGGGGAGATTTGAAAATCACGACTTGAGACGCACTACAGGATGTCTGCACCCTTGCTCCCCTTGTGTATGGCCGGGGCACCCCCTGGTCACTGGGAACTGTCCAACATTCTTGGTGACACTGCCCCCCTGAGGATCTCTGCACTGGATCTTTGCTCCCTCTCCTTTAGAACCCACAGCTGCTGACTTGCTGACCTTGGGTGATGTCTGATTGAAAGGTCTCCCCAGCCTTAGGAACCTCAAGGTGCCACTGTGGACACAGCTCCCACATTTCAGCTTCCAGAAATCCTGCTTCAACTCCAGATCCCAGCACTCCCTCATTACGTGGACTTGAATGAGTCACATCAGTTTATTGAGCCTCAGTTTCCTCATTGATGGGAGAAGGGTGATTTGATAACAACTGCCATACTAGAGTATATTCATTAATTCAGTAAATAGGTATTGAACACCTACTGTCTGTACTGAGGATTCAACAGCGAGCAGAACAAACATCTCTGTCTTACTGGAGCTCATGGTCTCGTGACGGGGACACACAAAAATCAAACAAATACACGAGATAATGTCAGTGATAAATAAAAGTAAGGCGGAGTCACAGATGGAAAGAGGGTAGGGCAAGGGATCCTTGGTAAGTGTCGTCCTGGATGGCTTCCCAGAGGAGGTGGCGTTTGAACAGGGCTGGGAATGAAGTGAAGGAACGAGCCACGAGCCATTCCTTCACAGTCTCAGGGGGAAGAGGCAACAGCAAACATCAAAACCTCGAGGTGGGAATATGCTTGGTGAGTTCGAGAAACAGCAAGCAGGCCAGTGAGGCTGGTGGGGAGTGAGGAAGAGGGAAGAGGAAGTGAGGACAGAGAGATCTGGAGAAGCTAGACTGTGTAAGGAATTGGGGGTTTATCCCAAGTGCAGCAGGGAGAAAACTTGAAGAGTTATTTACTATGGAAGGCTTCCTG
This sequence comes from Macaca mulatta, assembly GCF_049350105.2. Classification (NCBI taxonomy): domain Eukaryota; kingdom Metazoa; phylum Chordata; class Mammalia; order Primates; family Cercopithecidae; genus Macaca; species Macaca mulatta. The sequence continues at coordinate 83,591,466 of NC_133415.1, read as the reverse complement.
TGTTGTGTGCCCTTGCAGGTGAGAAAAGGCGACAAGCACACTCTAAAGCCAACTCTATTTCCCATGACCGTGGTCTGGGACACTTTGAGCAGAAAGCGTACTGTTCTCCTTGGAGTCAAAGGCTTTGTGAGTGTCTGCCATGCTGTAGTTCCCATGAATTGCCACCAGGTGACGACTCTGGGTCGTGCTTCTAACTTGCAGATTCTCGATTCCTGGAGGGCTTGCTAAAACACGGACTGCTCCTGGCCTCAGGCGATCGATCCTTCAGCCCCAACCTTCCACAGCACTGGATTACGGGTGTGAGCCACCACGCCCGGCCTGACAGCCATGTTTTTAGCTTTTACAAACAAAACTTTGGCCTTAGCATTATCTTTGTGAGAGGGACCGATCATTCCTGTTTTCCAGATAGGTCTAGTGAGGCTGAGAGAGGAGGAATCATTATCTCCAAGAGCAAAAGTGATAAAACTGGCACTCGGCCCCATGTCTGCCTGACTTCAGGGCCCCCAATCCTTCAGGGATGTCACACCCATGTGCGCAGTGCTGCTGTGGGAATTTTAAAAACTCATCCAATTTAATCATTACAACTGAACAAATCCCATGAAACCTTAATGTCTCCATTTTAGAGATGAGAAAACTGAGGACTAGAACTGAGAAATAAGTCACTCAATGTCACGGAGCTATTCTAAGGCTGACATCATGCATTTTGGAGTCAGAGAGACCTGAATTTCAACTCGAGCTCACACTCTGCTTAGCTTTGCTCACCTAATTTCTCTGAGCCACAGTTTAAGATGGGAATAAGAGCCCCTCCTGCTTGGTAGCTGTTGGTAATATTTATGCACAAATCTAGGCCTGGGGCCTCTTAGGCTTACAGTGACACCAACCTCTTTTGTTCTGGAATCAGGAGGGAAAGTGATTAACCTGGCATTGGCCATCCCCAGCCCGGCTGGGATCAGAAGGATCCTGGAAGGATAGGCAGTACCTGGCAAAGACTGGGGAGGGAGCTTGCTTAGCAGAGGTGTGAGGGAGCTCACAGGAGTCCCCACAGGGTGTCCAGGTAGGCATAGGTGTGGACAGCTGGACAGGGACTCCAGTCTGCCAATCAAGAACAGAGATAGAGCCTGGGCTTTGGGGTCAGGCAGCTTGAAGCTCTCTGGGTTCCAGCTCCCAGATCTGTAAAGTGGAACAGTAATGACTCTTCCCTGTTTTGGATTATTGAGAGGACCCTGGGGAACAGTGGGCTCAGCTGGAGGATGACATTCTAAAGTGTTCTCTGGGACCTTAACCCCAGTCTCATAGGAGATGGGCCTTTGACTGTGGCCTTTCTGAAACCCGAGAATGTTAACGATCACGTAACGTTAATAACAGTGATGGCAGATAATATCTGTCGTGGATTAGAGGCCACTGGGAAGTTCTCCCTCACAGTTCTAGGTTCTTTGGATCAGAAACATGGCGCAAACACAGCCAACGGTGATTTAGGGCCTTGCAACTTACAAAGTCCTTCCACAGCATTGCACTGCATCCTGTGTTAAGACAAATTCTCCCAGCATTAAGCACTCTGCTAAGTGCTTGACAGGCCTTATTTCATTCTTCCAAAACACTTTGAAGTAGGTGTTGCCTTGACCCCCATTCTTCAACCTAGGAAATGGGAGCCATAGAGAGGTCAAGTGACTTGCCTAAGGCTATGCAGCTGGAACACAGAGCGCCTCTTCCCAAGGGTTGCACAGCAAGTCAGAGGCTGAGAGGGCCTTGGAGGGACCTGAGGCTCCCCTAGCCACTCTCGCTTGGCTCTGATTCCTCCAATCCCACCTGGAAGTGGCTGGAAGTGAGAAGGAGAGGCCGGGAGGGGTGCTGAGCCTGAAGGGAGGCTTTAGGACTCATGCCAGGAAGGCAGAGAAGGAGGGGAGGGACGGAAATGCCCCTTCCCCTAGAGCAGCTGAGGGGAGAGATAAAGGCATGAGGAGATGTAGCTGGGGCCAAGACAAGGAGGAAGAGAAGAGCTCAGGAGCTAGAGGGAACAACTACCTGGGGAGGAAGCCCAGTTCCAAGAGAGAAGGCCAGGGATGGGATGGGGTGGGCTAGGCCCTTGGGCTGGGGTCCTGGGTCCTAATTTTAGCAGGTAGCAGGATCCTGAACTGGATAGAGGGTTTCCTTCAGTAGATACCCTATCATTCCTGTGTTATGAGAGGTTGGGGCCACTGAGGTGAGCCCAGGATTCAGCCTTCGAGGTTCACACACTTGAGTCCAGCTGAATGACAGAATAAGCCATAGGACACTGTTCCAGGCCTGACTTCCTTCCTTCAACAAATATCTATGGAGGACTTACCACGGGCCAGGCTGGGCTCCCAGCAGGAAACAAGGTCCCTCCGAAGAGAGAATAACACCTTCGTTAAGGAGCCTCCAATCTCATAGAAGAGATGGACAAAAAGCAGAAAATGAATTGGTGTCCAGTATCACTTTTGGCTGTAAAGGTGGTCAGGGGAAAATGAATGGATTGGAGTCTACCTATTTTGTGATGGTGGTCAGGGAGGGCCCCTCTGAGAAGGTGACATCTGAACAGAGGCCTGAATGAGATGAGGCAGTAACTATGAATCTGGGGGAAGAGCATTTCAGGCAAGCGCAAAGACCAGGGGAAAGGCCCTGAGGCAAGAGGATGCTGGAAGGAGGGTACCAAGCAAGGAGGCCAGTGTGGCTGCTGGTGAGAGATAAGAGAGTGAAGGAAGATGAGGGCAGAGTTCATGGGGGCAGATCACATAGAGCCTCAAAGTCCACTGTATGGATTTTAGCTGCATCTCATGTGACATGGACATTGAAGGGTTTTTGTGTTTGTTTGTTTGTTTGTTTTTGAGAGGGATTCTCACTCTGTCACCCAGGCTGCAGTGCAGTGGCACATCTCGGCTCACTGCAACCTCCACCTCCCACATTCAAATGATTCTCTTGCCTCAGCCTCCCAAGTAGCTGGGATTACAGGTGTGTACCACTATGCCTGGCTAATTTTTGTATTTTTAGTAGACACAGGGTTTCGCCATGTTAGCCAAGCTGGTCTTGAACTCCTGACCTCAAGTGATCCACCTGCCTCCGCCTCCCAAAGTGCTGGGACTACAGGTGTAAGCCACTGCTTACATTGGAAGGTTTTGAGTAGAGGACTGTGGTGTGACCTGACTCAGGTTTTACCAGGATCCCCCGAGAGATGTTCTGGTGGCCACTGAAGAAGACTGGAGGGTGGAGCAGGCAAGGGCTGATGCAGGGAGCCCAGTGAGGAGGCTGGTCAATGAGCATGGCAGTTTGGTCAACGATCTGGGGTGCTAAATATCAACAGAAACAGAAATATTTATCGCATGCTTTCTGTGGGTCACACACTATTCTAAGTGCTTGCTTGACATTTAATGCTTTTCATCTTCAGTACAGATTTTAGGTAGATCATATTTTTGTACATTTACGTCTATTTGTATCTGGACAGATTTATTTTTTATTTTTTATTATTGAGATGAAATTCACATAATATAAATCAACCATTTGAAAGTATGGCCTTTAGTACATTCACGATATTGTCCAACCACGCTTTTATCTAGTTCCAAAATATTTCAACACCCCCCACCCAAGGAAACTTTGTACCCATCAAAGATAGATGATATTTTTATCCTCATTTTACAGATGAACAAGCAGAGGCATGGACAAGCAGAGTCATGTGCCCCAGGTCACACAGCCAGGAAATGGAACAAGCTGGCCACAGGTGTTGGGAGGAACATGTTGACAAGCTGCCCAGGATGCCCTGGAGGCCCCTTTGGGGATCCCCAGGTAACAGCACCAAACTGCCTTTTATTTATTTTTATTTATTTATTTATTTTGAGACGGAATTTTGCTCCTGTTGCCCAGGCTGCAGTGCAATGGTGCAATCTTGGCTCACTGCAACCTCCACCTCCCGGGTTCAAGCGATTCTCCTGCCTCAGTCTCCCAAGTAGCTGGGATTACAGGCATGTGCCACCATGCCTGGCTAATTTTTTGTATTTAGTAAAGACAGGGTTTCATTATGTTGGTCAGGCTGGTCTTGAACTCCTGACCTCAGGTGATCCACCACTCCTGACCTCAGGTGATCTGCCAGCCTCTGCCTGCCAAAGTGCTGGGATTACAAGCGTGAGCCACCATGCCCAGCCCAAACTGCATTTTAAGAAGGGCATGTCAGTCGGGCATGGTGGCTCACACCTGTAATCACAGCATTTTGGGAGGCCGAAGCGGGTGGATCACCTGAGGTCGTGAGTTTGAGACCAGCCTGACCAACATGGAGAAACCCGTCTCTACTAAAAATACAAAATTAACTGGGCGTTGTATGCCTGTAATCCCAGCTACTCGGGAGGCTGAGGAAGGAGAATCACTTGAACTTGAATCAGGGAGGTGGCGGAGGTTTCGGTGAGCCAAGATCACGCCACTGTGCTCCAGAAACCACTGGGAAGGCCGAACAGTGGCCCCAGTACCCTCTCTCAGGATGGCACACAGAGGAGAATGGGGACTCTGGAGCCAGGCTGTTGAGTTCAATTCCCTTCTCCCACCTTTTTTCCATGTTGTGAAGTTGGGATAATAAGAGCACCAATCTCATCAGTGTTGGGGGAAAGTGAATTTCCCATTAGTAGAGCTCAGCGCTGCCCATAGTATTTGCTCAATGAACAGCGGCCTGCATTCTCTTTCCTGCACTCTCCACTCCTGGAAATAAGTCAAGCAGGTACCTAAATGCAATCTCAGTGTTGGGCCTCGTAAAACATCTGGGACAAGACACCTCCATTACCAGAAAAAACGTAGTCATAAAAATGTCAAGATTGGGAGGATAGTGCCCATTTTTATTTATTTATTATTACTACTATTATTATTTTTTTTTTAGAGAAAGTCTCACTCTGTGGCCCAGGTAGAAGTGCAGTGGCACGATCTTGGCTCACTGCAATCTCCACCTCCCAGGTTCAAGCGATTCTCCTGGCTCAGCCTCCCCAGTAGCTGGTATTACAGGCACCCACCACCACGCCTGGCTAATTTTTGTATTTTTAGTGGAGACAGGGTTTTACTATGTTGGCCAGGCTGGTCTCGAACTGCTGACCTCAAGTGATCTGTCCCCCTTGGCCTCCCAAAATGCTGGGATTATAGATGTGAGCCACCGCACCCGTCCCTGATACCCATTTTAAAAAATCACATACAATCAAAATCCAGGATATAATTTACATAAAAATCAAAAGCACCCATTTTGTCCATCCCTTGCTTTGGGTTTATCTACCAGTCTTGTTGGCTCCATTGCTAATATACATCCAGGTCCCATCCCATCTTCCCAACCCTTCCCAGCCCTTCATCCTTCAGCTGCACCTCTATGGCAGGGAGCCACCTCATGAATGTCAGTTTCGGACTTGAGAGCTGATGGTCGGGGGTGTACATGGGCTTGTGGAGATACAGTCAGGGAGCCCCGGGTCTAGATCTGAGTCTGCCTGGGCTGCTGTCCATTGAGTAATCTTCAGCAGGCCACAACCTCTCTCCGAGTCGCAGTTTTCTTTTGCTTAAATTGGAGGTGAAAGAGTCTGTCTCGCTGGGCAGTCAAGAAGGTCCAACAGGATAACTTCATCCATGGTGAGAGAGTGGAGGAGAGACCCCCAGGAGGAGGCAGGGATTTCATTCTGCAGGTACTGCACTTGGTTCTGGGAGTGGGATGGCAGACTAGAGTGTCACTGTCTTTGTTCTCAGAGCTCTGGTTGTGGAATGGGAATGGGAAGGTAAGGGAGGGTACCCCCAGCAGCGGCACAGCATAAACTAGGGTGTGGAGGTGGCATGGTGAGGCAGGACGCCCCAGAGCTCTGTCCCTGGCAGCTGGCAGTGCAGAGAGGAGCAGAGGGAGAAGCGATGTTTTACTCTCAGCCTCAGGAGAACACAGGAGAATCTCAGGCATCAAATTTAGTCCAGGGCACTTGCCCAGGCAAAACTGGACAGCTCCACCTCGACTTTGTAGAGGCGCAGAGAAAGCTGTGGGGAACCACCTTCCTGCTCTTGTCATGAAGTCCCCCTTGATTGGAAGCCCAAGCCTCAGGCCAGGACCTTCCCCAACAGAGGCAGCCTTCCCCAGGGGGCCAAGACTTTGGCGGAATGTCTGGGGTGCTCATGGCAGCGCCTCTCACCTGGTCCCCCAAATCAATTTGTGCTTGGCCTCTGCAGGCTCTGACCTCGTTGAGTCACCAGGGCCCAGTTCTCTGCCTCTGAGGCTAAAGGTGAGACCGTATCCTGGCTGAGGAGTGACTAAAAGACCTCTGTGTGTAGAGACCGGGTTTTGCTATGTTGGCCAGGCTGGTCTCGAACTCCTGACCCCAAGTGATTCACCTTAAGGTGAATGTGTGCCTGTGTACGCGCACGTGCAGAGCATGAACCATCACTCTATTTGGGCTAGGCAGCTGGACTAATCGTCCATTTCCCCCCCCCGCCCCCCCCGGCCCGGAGACCTCCTCCAGGCCCCCAGCTGCCCTGATGGGCCAGGTCAGCCCCCCTACAGGAGCCCCCAGCCGCTCCCCATTCGGCTTTCCTTGTATTGTGCGCTGCCTGGTTCCTCGAGGAAATGGGGCGGCTGCTGGGTGCGGGGGCGGCCGCCAGCAGCCCCACCCCCTTCCCCCCATTGTCACTCCTGGCTTCGGCCCCTAGCCCCTGCTGCCTACACTAAAAATAGACTTGTTCACAGGGAGACGGCCCCACCCCTGAGCGGGGCCCCAGGCTCAGTGTCGGGTTGGGGTTGCCAAGACAGAGGGGCCCTGGGGACTGAGGTGGCTCCGCTAAGAGACCGGGGTCAAAACACGTTAGGACTGTGCGAACTTAGGCCCCCTTTTCTCCTCTCTGAGCCTCAATTTCCTCATCTTTAAAATGGGGTAAGGCTACCTACCTGCTAAGGTTGCTCTTGACAATGAACAGAAGCTGGGTGAGTCACTAGCACACTGCGTTCTTATCCTGCCTGTGGTTTGGTGCTGCCTGGGAGGCTTGAGAACCTGGAGGACAGATGGCATAACACACGCCTTCATCCTCAATCTGCCTTGAATGATTGCCAAGGACTTCCAATTCCCCCTAAACAGAGGAGCTGGAAGAGACCACTTGGAAATCCAAAAGTGTCCGCAGCTCTGCTGTGTGAGCCTGGGTAGGTGCCTGCTGTCTGGCATCCGTGAGCTCACACGTGAAGTATGCAGCCAGGCTGGGACTTGAACCTGTGTCTGCAGCCTCTGAAGACTGTTTTTTCCGCTTCAAGGGGCTGCCTCCATGCTGATGACTCCAAGGACTTCCTGACTGGGATAACCCTGGCTTTTCGTCTACAAACACATGATTCATGGTGAAGGAAGATGCTGGGCGGTGGGCATGGAAGTCTCAGCTGGGGGCTGGGTAGTTCCCTTGAGCCCATGCAGATGGGCAGCTGTCCTCAGATGCCACCTGCAGCCATTAGGTTGGGCCCTGCAAAGGAGATACTGGCATGTGTCTGTCTTTTTGTCTACCAGGCTCTTTTTTGTTGTTGTTCCTTTGTCCTTTTTTTGAAACCTTTGGAATATTTCAAATATGGGTCTTTCATATACATTCAAAATCTTGAACTCTTAGAATTACTTTTGTTACAGTTGCAATTTTTTAAAATTTTTATTTTATTTATTTGTCTGTTTATTTTTTGAGACAGAGTCTCGCTCTGTCACCCAGGTTAGAGTGCAGTGGCCTGATCTTGGCTCACTCACTGCAACCTTCGCCTCCCAGGTTCAAGCGATTCTCCTGCTTCAGCCTTCCAAGTAGCTGGGATTACAGGCACGCACCACGATGCCCGGCTAATTTTTGTATTTTTAGTAGAGACAGGGTTTCACCATGTTGGCCAGGCTGGTCTTGAACTCCTGACCTCAGGTGATCCATCCACCTTGGCCTCCCAAGGCGCTGGGATTACAGGTGTGAGCCACTGCACCCGGCCTGCAATTTGATATATGTCTATGTAATTACCTGTCTTCCATTAATCCTGGGCCCTAGAACAGGGACTGAGACTTTATTATTAATCCATGTATCCCCCCAAAAACAAATACAGTACAAATACAGTACAAATAGAGGCAAGCAGACTTGTCTCTATTGCTTGTGTTTTGGGATTTGTGGGGTCACTTTGTGACCCAGTTTTGTCGTAAATCTTGTCCATGGGGTTTTGGTTTTGCTACCTAATTGCTTTGACAATTTTTATGTGGGGATTTAGAAAGATTCAAAAGCTGAGTTTTCCACTGCAGACATACCCATCTTCCCAAATCTTGACTCTTTCTAAATACATTTTTACATGAAAAAAAAAAAAAAAAATCAGCACTCAAGTGTATTCAGTGACAGGTTTCTCTCAGACCCTTGGAAATGACCACGGTTACTTAGTTGGGGCTTCTTTCTTTCTCTTTCTTTCTTTCTTTCTTTCTTTCTTTCTTTCTTTCTTTCTTTCTTTCTTTCTTTCTCTCTCTCTCTCTCTCTCTCTCTCTCTCTCTCTCTCTCTTTCTTTCTTTTGAGACAGGGTCTTGCTCTATCTCTCAGGCTGTAGTGCAGTGGCACGATCTTGGCTCACTGCAAACTCTGCCTCCCGGGTTCAAGGAATTATTCTGCCTAAACCTCCTGAGTAGCTGGGATTACAGGCGCATGCCACTACTCCTGGCTAATTTTTGTATTTTTAGTAGAGATGGTGTTTCACCATGTTGGCCAGGCTGGTCTCGAACCCCTGATCTTGTGATCTGCCCACCTTGGCCTCCCAAAGTGCTGGGATTACAGGTGTAAGCCACCACGCCCAGCCCGAGGCTCCCTTCTTATATTTTATGTGTATCAAGCAAACTTAGGTATCTGGTCTAATTCTTACACAGAGAGTGTACATCCCCACTTAAAAATGGCTACATTGGACTGGGTGTGGTGGCTCATGCCTGTAATCCCAGCACTTTGGGAGGCTGAGGGGGGCGGATCATTTGAGGTCAGGAGTTTGAGACCAGCCTGGCCAACATGGTGAAACCTTGTCTCTACTAAAAATACAAAAAAATTAGCCAGGTGTGGTGGCAGGTGCCTGTAATCCCAGCTACTCTGGAGGCTGAGGTGAGAGAGTCTCTTGAATCCAGGAGGTGGAGGTTGCAGTAAGCTGAGATCACAGCACTGCACTCCAGCCTAGGTGACAGAGCAAGACTCCATCTCAAAAATAAATAAATAAATAAATAAATAAATAAATAAATAAATAAACTAAATGGCTACATTAAAAGTAGGATTTTTAGCTTTTGTTCTGTAGACCTCTTTGGCATATGGTGAAGTGTGATGGACCCCTTCTCAAAATGTGTTTTTTTTTTAAATTAGTCTTTTTTTTTTTTTTTCCAATAGAGGTGGAGTCTGACTGTGCTGCTTAGCCTGGTCTCCAACTCCTGGGCTCAAGTGATCCTCCTGCCTTGGCCTCCCAGAGAGCAGGGATTACAGGCATGAGCTACTGCACCTGGCTTTTTTTTTTTTTTAATGTTTTATAAATGCATAAAATAAAATGCATGATATTACAAAGGAAACCAATTATACTGAAATGATGTTACTGCAATATCAACAAGCATTTGTGATGCAGTGATGAGGTAAACTTCTTTATTAGTACGTTAAAAAACAAGATGGGGAAGCAGGTTGCAGGTCACCATGAGTGTAAACAATATGTAATGTTATCTGCAACCACTGTGATACCAAATGAAAGTACCTTTGACTTCTGTTGTAACAGTCACTGCTAACCCTACCATGCTTCTTGATCCACATTCATACTTGAAGGAAATGCTGCAATTCAATTAGAGGTTAGTGAATATAAAGTTATATTTTCCCACCCAAGTTCATGAAGTTTCTGAGTTCTAGACCAGGTTAAGAACCCCTGCTAAAAAGTGTGGCTGTCCCTCACTTGATTCAATCAGTCTGTTATTGAAAAGTCACCCCATCTCAGCATTTCTTCAAATCTCATCCTTACACAGTTGGGTAAACTGAGGCCCAGGCTGGAGAACAAACTTGGGTCATTCTGCCCTGTGGGGATGGCAGAATCCAGTGTCCTGATTTGTGGCCCAGGTTATTTTCCAGCTCCTCCCATACCAGGCGGGTGGCAGGGACCCCCCTCGGCCCCACCTCCCTGCTCGCCAGGAGCAGCTGGCGTCCTGTCCTGAGAGTGACCCAGCCCCGCCCCGCCCTCGCCCCACCCTGGCCGGCCAGCTGTGGATGTGACAGGAGGCTTGGCTCTGGCTCACTCCGGCACATTCCTGGCCCAGCCACTGTTTTCCTCTTCTTCTTCTTCTTCTTTTTTTTTGTTTTTGGCGGTGACTTTTTCTCCCACACCCCTCCCACTCCTTTTCCTCAAAAATGCTGTGTCTTTCCCCAGAGGGTCCCTCTTGGCGGCTCCGGGAGGGAAATGTGGCCTGGATTTCCTGGAACACGTGGAGCTGGAGTATCAGCGCTGGGAGGAGGGAAGCTGTTGGCAGCAGGGCATCCCCCCAACATAACTGGGCCTCCCTGGAGAAAGAGGGTGAGCGGAGCCTCAATATTCCCTTTGCACTGCGCCCTTTGAGCAGTGGCACCTGCAGCTGCAGCGAGTGGGCTGCTGCCTCGGGGATAGTGAGACGCCTCTAGGGAACCGCGGCTCTGTGATCTTGGGCAAGCTGGGCACTCTCTCTGAGCTTGGGTTTCCTTGCTCCTTAGAACTGAGGATGTGATCAGGATCTGCCACAGCTGGTGGGACAGTCCAGTGAGGCGATGGCTGTACATGGTCCCTTTCCAAACAGAGAACAATAAGTGAGGTGTTGGGGGCATCTGGGGTTGCAGGTTTGGGGGCTGCATTTGGGGCAGCAGGGGTGGAACCAGAGAATTTCCATCCTTCTTTCCTTCATTCATTCATGAGACAAATGTGTGTCAGACAATTACCATTGTGCCTCTCGGGGTTCACAATGAAGAGACAAGTAAATGCCTCCTGTAGGGGCAGGTGCAGGTGAGTGCTCTAAGAAAAAATGAAGCAGGATGCGGGGATAGAGTTTCTCAGGGTGCTGGAGAGGGCCACTCTGCTGGGGCACCATGTGAGTCCAGGCAGAGGGACCAGAGGGTGCTGAAGGCTCTGAGGTGGAAGCAAGCAAGGAAGGGAAGAGAAGGCAAGGTTTGTGTGGAGTGGGGGAGAAAGCAGAGAGGGCTGTGGGGACTTCTGGGTGAGGCAAGGACTTTGGCTCGATACATGAGAAGCTACGTAGGGCTTCGATCCTGCAGTGACACAGTCTGTAAAGGACCCACAGGGGCTGTATAGGAGGCATGCACGTGGAGCAGTGGCTGGGAGGCCAAGCAGCTAGGGTCCTGGCTGCAGCTCCTCCCTGGCTCCGTGAGCGTGGGCAGGATACTTCTCCTTGAGCCTCATTTTCCTCCTCAGTAGAGTGGGCTCACGGAGCTCTGATGACTAAGAGGAAGGGTCATCACTGACCCTTTGCCATCACTTTGCCTGTGTCTACACCCTTGCGTGTAAGCTACAGCTCTCCATAAGTGGGAGTTGTTTTTTTCTATGAGCCTTTGAGGATTGGAGCCACTTGCTTAGGGGCAGGCTCGGGGACAGAGCCAAAGGCTGGTTCTGAGCCCGGGTAGAGCAGTGGCTGCTCAGATTTTGGGGACATGTAGCATCATGATCTGGGGAGGGGATATCCCTGAGTTGTCTGCAGCCCTTTTCCCATTATGGGTACATGGCTGGATTTAGGGAACCCTCGGGCAAGGGAAGAAGGGCTAGGTGCTGCCCCTGAGATCTGTGAGATGGGAGGTGGCCGGGGATTCAGAGGTTCTCTGAGGTTGCAGAATGCCCTGTCAACCACTCTCCCATACCTAGAGGGGGCTGGACGCGTCCCTCTCTCCCTTGCCCTCGGTCTCGGTTTTCTCATCTGTGAGGTGGGCACGAGAAGTCCTAATCCTGGCAGTGATAAGAAAGTTTGGGGAAGGAGTGATTTGTCATGCATGATGTGGTTGGACAGGACCCTGCCCTTAAGAAAGAGGGAGCCCACCTGCCCAGGCACTGTGCTGAACTTCTGTGCATTAGGTGAAAGTGGACAGGATGATATCACTTCACTGGAACTTTCTGTGGCTTCTCTTTGCTCTCCTACAGAGGTTCCATGGGAGGTGGGAGCTGGGGGCTAACTCTGCATACCTTATAAACCTCAACTCGCATCCTCCTGGCTTTCTGTATCCAGGTTCACAGGCCTCCTGAATCTCCCTCCTTAATGCCCACCTTGTTCTGGCCTCTGAGACATTGTTACTCCCTGCATTCCTTCCTCTTGCCCTAGTAAACTCTCCCTCCCTGCTCAGCTCAGTTTAACTATCTCTTCCTGGAGGAAGCCCACCCTGTCCTGTAGACTAGGCTGAGTCTCACATTGCAGCATCTTAATGGTGCTGCCTCCTCTCCTGGTAACACCTGTCACTGTTGTAATATCACATGTGTTGCTGCAATTGTCCACATTGCCAGTTGTTGATTCTCCCCACATTAGGTTGCTGACCATCCCCACATTAGGACTGTGTGTTCCAGGAGGGCAGGGACATTTTCTCGATCACAGCCATGTCCCCACCAGTAACAGCAAATAGCAGATGCTTAATAAATGCTTTCTGGATAAATGGAGGGGTGAAATCATTTTGACAATCAGAAGAAGAAGGTGCCCCCCTTTTCCAGATAAGGAACCAAAGGTACAGAGAGATTAAGTAACATGCCCCAAGGTCACACAGCCAGAATCAGATGGTGTCTGTCTGGGAATGTTTCCCTGCAAACCAGGCTTAGAAGGTGGGCAGATGGGGTTATGCAGAGCAGAGCTAGGACCATCTGGATAAGGGAGGGTTGTGGGGGCAAGCCCCACCCATCCTTGTTTTCTCCACTCCAATGGTGGTTTGTGGCTGTTTTCTTCAAGGGCAACTCAGGTGACCTTCAGGTTGGGGCCTCCTGGGTCCCAGGGGCCTGCTGGGTGGAGGGCCTGGTCTGGCTGGGCTGCTTTTCTCGCCCCTTTGCCTGCCCGCTGGCTTCACGCACAGATTACAACTTCCCCTCCTCGGCTGTCTTACGCAGGCCACCTCCGGCTCGCCATTGTCTCATTGTTTGCTGAGGGAAGCTCCAGGAGGAAATTAACCTGCTGCTCACCCCAAGCAGGGAGTTTCACCCCCAGCCCCCACCCAGGGAATGCCTGTGGGGAGGGCAGGAGGAGTGGGGGCAGGTAGCAGACAATACAACAGGCAGCCTTGAAGTGAGTGAGCTCTCTGACCGGGAAATATGCAAGCAGAAGCTACATTCACAGCACCTATTTACTAGGCCCTCTCCCAGCCCAGGCTACATGTCAGGCAGCTGGAGGCACAGATGCTAGACAAGGGTCTTGTCCTTAAAGACCCTGTAGCCTAGAAGAGATGCTGGGCAGGGCCTCAAAGTCAAATGCTTTGGGGGCCAGACAGGTGACAGAAATCTGCAGGCCTGCTAGCAATGCTGAGTGCTCGGGGACATAGCTAAATGAAAACTATCCTGAGCCACGAAGGAAGGCTTTTAGATTCCAATTTTATTTTAACATGTTGCTAATCAAACAAATGACTCCTCCAGCCTGATGTAGACTGCGGAACCCCAACCTAGACCTTTAGAAAGGAATTCTTGTTCTGGGGTGAAATTGGATCAATAGTTACTGGTGTCTGCCCCTATGGCTTTAGCTGTAGCTGTGGTGGTCAGTTTCCAGCACACTGACAGCATCCCTTTTCAAACACCCAGCAGTCATTTGGCTTCTCTGAAGACTTGGGAACTCCCTCAGGGACCTGGGAGGAGTTGATGCCAGTAGGGGTACCCCTCAGTCAATGGGGAATGGGAGTTAGTGGGTAAATGCCCTATCCTTTTATCCATTGGAGGTCCCTGGTCACTCAAAGGTTTGCAGTGAGATGGGGCACCGGTTGCCCATACTGGAAACCGGCTCAATAACTCACTTTTTATACCGTTCCTCTCTTCACTCTCACTCTCCCAGATAGATCCCTCTGGCTTCCTGGGCTACTGGCTCCCAAATCCTTGTCTCAGGCTCCGCTTTCAGGGGAACCCAAACTAAAACAATCTCTAACATTCTTTCCAAACAGCTTATGATTCTAAACTTAGGTGATTCTAATATCCGATGACTTTAACTCTGTGATGATAAGTTTTCATAAGTAAACCCAACTGTGATTCCAGAATGATGTCATTCTAATGTGGCTGAGATACACCTATCAGAACTGGAATGCTCCATTTTGTACAACTGAATTTTGCTCCTCTTGAGCTCCTATTTTTCTTCCGATGCCAGAAAATGCAAACTTCAAAAAAATCTAGATAAAAACCAGTTATTTCAGATTTGAACTCAGTTGGGTGAATCAAGCTTTCCCTGGCATCCCTTTTTTCCCGGATTGATTTAAGTCCTGGAAGGGAGGGGGCATCTTGGCGTTGGTTGAGGGAAGAACGGGTCTGTGACTGGTATTTCTCAAGCTATACCAACCCATCTGGCTCTCCGGCATGCTCCTGCCCCCTTGGCATTCACTGGAAATGCCCCGCCCATGTCGATGCTTTGACTTCTAGGATCAAAGAAGCATAACTTTCTCCTCCTGGGCCATACACTATAAGAGTCGCGTCCACTCCATTCAGTCATCTGAAAAGATGTGGTCACTTTTTACACCTCACAGGGCCCTGTATACAAACTCATCATTCAATCAAATGTATTTGCTGAGTATCTAGCACGTGCTGGCATTGAGCCAGGCACTGAGGCCACAAAGATGAAAATATGAAAAGACAGGTTCCTTTCCTCAAGTCATTTACAAGCCAAATAATGTATAAATATTTTCAACTTCCATATTGTGATGTCCGTTATGAAGGAACCCAACAGGGCGGGCAGAGAAAGCCTCTTGGAAGAGTTGTCATTGGAGCCAAAGTCTAAAGTCAGGGGAAGCCACAGAAAGGTTTAGCAAGAAAGACATGTCTGATTATATCTGTAACTGTAAAACATTTTCTTTTTTCTCTTTTTTTATTTTATTTTATTTTTTGGAGACAGGGTCTCACTTTGTCACACAGGCCAGAGGGCACTGGGGCAATTTTGGCTCACTGCAGCCTCAACCTATGGGGCTCAAGCGATCTCCTTCCTCAGCCCCCCAAGTAGCTGGGATTCTAGGCACATGCCACCATGCCCCGTTAACTTTTTTGCATTTTTTGTAGAGATAGGGTTTCACCATGTTGCCCAGGCCTGTCTCGAACTCCTGAGCTCAAGCGATATGCCCACCTTGGCCTGCCAAAGCATTAGGATTAGAGGTGTGAGCCACCACGCTCAGCCGGTAACTGTAAAACATTTTGTTATATTGAAGGCATCTCCTCCATTTTTTCATACATTTTACTTTCCCCTATTTATTAGTGGCCTCCATCACCTTAGAGATTCATGTCTCAAAGGCCAAGGCTTTTGGTTTACAAGAGTCACGCAAATTTAGTCAAAGCCCTGAGTAATTTGAGAGTGTACAATTTATGCCATAAATAATAGATTGAGAAGAATAGATGAGTCAAATTGGTTTTCCTCTTTAGGAAACGAGATAAAGATTATCTGGAGGTGGGGAGAAGGGAAGTGTAGCAGAGATGTCCAGCTGTCATGCAATTATCTGACTTCCCCTTCTTCTATAGCTGCAGATGGCCATGTATCTACACTACATTTCGCCATCTCCCTTGCAGTTAGGCATGGCCACGTGACCAGGCTCTGGCAAAGGATATGTGAACCAAATGGTGTGTGCAAATTCTGGGTCATGCATTGAAAGAAAAAAAGGGGCATCCTCTTCCCACACCTCTTCTTCCCTTCCTGCCAACTAGAATTTGGCATGGTGGCAGGAGCAGTAGCAGCCGTCTTAGACCACAAGACTGAAGCCACACGTTGAGGATGTCAGAACAACAAAATGGAAGGATCCCAGGTGTCTGACGTCATGGGACTCATAGCAGCCTAGACTGCTTGCCCCCTACTGGTTAGTGAGAGAGAAATCAATAGCTGAGTTAGCATCCCAAGTAATACAGAGGGTCAGAAATATAGGAAATTAGCCTGTTGTTGTGGCTCATGCCTGTAATCCCAGCACTTTGGGAGGCTGAGTTGGGCAGATCACTTGAGGTCAGGTTTCAAGACCAGCCTGGCCAACATGGTGAAACCCTGTCTGTACTAAAAATACAAAAACTAGTGGCGGCATGGTAGCACATGTGCCTGTAGTCCCAGCTACTCAGGAGGCTGAGGCTGGACAATTGCTTGAACCCCAGAGGCAGAGGTTGCAGTGAGCTGAGATCGTGCCACTGCACTCCAGCATGGGGAACAGAGCAAGGCTCTGTCTCAAAAAAAAAAAAAAAAAAAAGAGAGAGAGAGAGAAAAGAAGTATAGAAAATTAGTGTGCATAGACTCTGGTGTAACCCTGAAAAAAGAATAGAAACTTCGTGTGGTCTTGAGGGGTCTAAGATCTGGGCCCAGAGCCTCAACTCTGGGTAGAACCCAAGGAAGCCATGAACCTAACTGCCTGAGTGTGTGTGCAGGCACCTGGAGCAGGACACTTCTGAACACACAGAAGTGGGGGAATGGAGGTGAACTGAGGGGAAAAAGCAAAAGAAGACACCCAAAATCGACCAAGATTAAGCTTCTCCCACCTAGTGGAATAGAGGCTATTTATTTTGGGTGTGAGCTGAGAGTTGTATCTGCATCCCATTTTATTATTATTGTATTATTATTTCTGGATCCCAGCCCAGCAATTAACAGGAACCTGAATGGAGGCTGGTTTATCGATAAATTTTTGCTGAGCACCAAGGCCCAGGCTCAGGTCCCAGTCCAGCTCCCTACTTGCTGGGTGGCCTTGAGCATGTTACTTCTCTTTTCTGAGCCTTGGTGATCTCACTGGGAACATAAAGGGGTTGAACTCCAGGATGCTTAAGGTGGCTCTTTTTGCACTGATGTCCTGTGGTTTTTCTCTGGGTCTGGCACTGAGGGGAGTTCAGGAAAAGTGTGATAAACTCTATTTCAGTTCATAGAGGGACAAGACACAGTCACATGGGCACATACGTATACACACACATACACACACACGCAAATGTGATTAACCAAACATCCTGGTAGCCAAGAAGATATGTAGCATTAAGGTTTAGAATACAGGCTTTGAAGTCAAACAGACCAGAGTTAACAACCCCATCTTCATCACTAACTAGCTGGTGACCTTGGATAAGTCACTTTATTTCTCTGAGTCTTGGGTTTCTCCCATTTAAAAGGAGGATGATAATGCCTATATTTAGGGCTTTCATGTAAAAAAATAATTTATGTACAGCTCCAAGATCATGCCAGGCACTTTATGGGTACTCAATAAATGGTGGTTATTTTGATGAGGATTGTGAGTCATGGTGAGAACCAAGTGAAAAGTGGAGAAGGACAGAGCTGGGAGGTCTTGAGTATGGACTAGGAAGATCCATGAAGGCCAGGGTGTGGGGAGGCTCTTGGAGAAGGCAGAACATGAACAGTGCAGGTATGTGTAAAAGCGTGACCAGAGGGGATGAAACACCCTTTTAGGAGAAGGGGAAAATAGACACAGAAGCGAAGTAGAGCCAGGCTTGAGAAAATTGCTTCCTCTTCCTGAGCCTTATTTTTCACTTTGTAAAGTGAGTGTAGCAATATCTGCCTTGCAATGTTGTTGGAGTGATTATTGAGATGTTAGAAGTCAAGCTCCCATTAAGATGCCTGGCTCATGTAAGTCGTCAAATACTAGTTTCATTCCTTTCCCAAGAGAGGGCACTCACAAAATGTCAGGGCTAGTAACACAAGGGATAAATATTTGAGGGAATGGATACCTCATTCTCCATGATATGATTATGTCACATTGCATACCTACATCAGAATATCCATGTACCCCATAAATATATGCACCTAATATGTACCCCCAAAATTAAAAAATAAATATATATTTTTAAAAATCCCCCCAAAACAAAAATAAATGAACAAACAAAGACAAAATATCAGGGCTAGAGTGACCCTCAGAGCCTTTCTATGGTAACATACACATTTATTCATGAGCTGTTCACACATCATTCATCAATCTATACAGCTATCACTTAGCATTTTTCATATATCCATTCAAACACCAACAATTCATTCATCACCCATTCTTCATTCATCTAGCCAAAAGTCCATTCATCCTTCACTCACCATCTATCCTTATCCATCATCATGCATTCATCAGCAACCCACCATCTGTCTACTTATCATCCATTTTATATTCATCCCTCATCAATCTATTTCGTAGCCATACACCCATTCAGCCAACTACTCAAGCAGCCATCATTCTTCCATCTGTCTATCCATTTATCATTTATCCATCATCCATCTATCCATCTGCCATTCATTAGCCATCGCCATCTCTCATGAATTTATTTTTTCCTCAACTATCCATTCTTCATGCATCTATCTATTTATCACTCACTGATCCATCCCTCTATTATTTTATTCATCATTTATCCATCCACCATTTTTCATGCATGAAATATTCATCCAAAATCTATCCTTCATTCATTTCTTCATAGCTATCATTTACAAGCCAAACATCAACCCACCAATTTACTCTTCCTCCATTCCTCTTTCATGCATCATCCATCCTTCATTCACTCTTTCACTAAATATCTGTCATCTATTAGCCATGCCTATCATCATCTATGCATCTTCCATCAACATAACCACCTATGATCTATATAATTTAATCATCCATCTGTATATGTTTATCCAGTCATTCATTCATTTATGTTTCATCTTCCATATTGCCTGTCAGGTAATATACACCAGAGATACAGACTAAATAAGCTACAACCTGTCCTCAAGTTGTTCAGAGTCTAGTGGAGAAAGATAAATAAGCACAAGATAGCTGCTGTACCAGAGGAATGACTATACCAAGCACCCCAGGGGAGACCACACAGGAGAGAGCCACAGACTCTGAGGGAACTGAGGAAGGACTCAAAAAGGAGGTGGCAGTTCATTAAACTGGGTCTTGAAGAATGATTAGAAGGTCCACTGGTTTATTTTTTAATTATTTACTTATTTATTTATTTGAGACGGAGTCTCGCTCTGTCGCCCAGGCTGGAGTGCAGTGGCATGATCTCGGCTCACTGCAAGCTCTGCCTTCCGAGTTCATGCCATTCTCCTGCCTCAGCCTCCTGAGTAGCTGGGACTACAGGCGCCCGCCACCGTGCCCGGCTAATTTTTTGTATTTTTAGTAGAGCCGGGGTTTCACTGTGTTAGCCAGGATGGTCTCAATCTCTTGACCTTGTGATCCGCCCGCCTCGGCCTCCCAAAGTGCTGGGATTACAGGCGTGAGCCACCACGCCCAGCCTATTTATTTTTTTTAATGAGACAGAGTCTCACTCTGTCTCCCAGGCTGGAGTGCAGTGGCACAATCTTGGCTCACTGCAACCTCTGCCTTCCAGATTCAAGCAATTCTCGTGCCTCAGCCTCCTGAGTAGCTAGGACTACAGGTGCGTGCCACCATGCCTGGCTAATTTTTTTGTATTTTTAGTAGAGACGGCGTTTTACCATGTTGGCAGGCTGGTCTTGAACTCCTGACCTCAAGTGATCTGCTCCTGACCTCAAGTGATCTGCCCGACTTGGCCTCCCAAAGTGCTGGGATTACAGGCATGAGTGAGCCACTGCGCCCAGCCCAAAGGTCCCCTGGTATTTTTATGGGGGGAAATGAGTCCTAAGAGAGGAAGTGACTGTGCACAATCATAGTAAGAGTTAATTAACAGGACAGAGACCTGTAACCAAGTCCCTAGCCTACTAGACTAGTTCTGTTTCCACTTCTTGTGGGAAACAGTAAGTTACTCAAGGGAAGACCAGTAAGCAAAGAAAACCTGCCTCGAAGCACCAGGAGAAGGCTGCTGTTTTAGGATCTGGTTGTAGATGGGGTGGAGAAGGGGATTTTCCTAGACCTCAGCTTCTCATTCAGGGAGAGGTAACAGCAGAAGCCCCAGGAAGATTTGGCAAAGAGCAGGAAAGAAGGAGGAGGAGAGACAGAGCACAGTGAGGTGAGGAGAAAAACAGGGCAGGCACAGTGGGGTTCACTCCTGTAATCCCAGTGCTTTGGGAGGTCGAGGTGGGAGGATCACTTGAGGCCACGACTTGGAGACCAGCCTGGGAAACTCCATCTCTACCAAAAAAGATTAACCGGGTGTGGTGGCATGTGCCTGTAGTCCTAGCTGAGGCAGAAGGATCCCTTGAGCCCAGGAGTTTAGGCTGGCTGCAGTGAACTAAGATTGTGCCTCTGCACTCCAGCCTGGGTGACAGAGCGAGCCCCTGCTTCAAAAGGAAAAAAAAATTTTAAAAACCCCACCTAGTATTTTCTTGTGGCCTTTACTCGGGTAATTAATAATAATATTGTTACTGCTGGGCACAGTGGCTTATGCCTGTAATCCCAGCACTTTGGGAGGCTGAGGTGGGTGGATCATTTGAGGTCAGGAGTTTGAGACCAGCCTGGCCAACATGGTGAAACCCCGTCTCTACTAAATAAAACTTTGCAAATTAGCCAGGCACGGTTGCACATGCCTGTAGTCCCAGCTACTTGGGAGGCGAGGCAGGAGAATCTCTTGAATCCGGGAGGTAGAGGTTGCAGTGAGCCGAAATCGTGCCATTGTGCTCTAGCCTGGGCGACAGAGCGAGACTCCGTCTCAAAAAAAAAAAAAAATAATGTTACTATTCTAGCAGCTGTGTTTTATTGAGCACAGACTACGTGCTGAACAGTGTGCTATAAATTTTTCATGCGTCGTACCATTTTATACCTCACCCTCAGCAGCCCCAAGGAGCAGTTACTCCTCTTGTCCCCATTTTGTGAATGAGGAAGGTAAATTCCTGAGAAGTTAAGCTAGGATTTAAATGTGTCTGTGTGACTACAAATTCCATGTCCTTTCCACTCCTCTCTGCTGCCTCTCTCATCATTCTTTGGGTGTGGTATATGGTTACATTAGTCACTGGGCATGAGGACCAAGGAGAAAGGAGGAGGGGAGTAGGAAGAGGAGAATCATAGGTGACTCAGACATACATGTGCATTTACTAAGATATATGCATCATTTTACTAGAGATTTTCTCTGTATCTTCAGACTCTGAAACAGTGGACATAGTAGGAAAGAAAAAACTTGTTGAATTTTCATAACTATCATTTACAAGCCAAACATCAACCCACCAAGAAATATCTTCTATTTCTTGTTGCATTATCTTGCAAAGAAAATGGATGATCAATTAGAATATAGGGTATACAGGTTTCTGACACAAGTCCAAAGTTTTTTTTTTTTTTTTTTTTGAGATAGAGTCTTGCTTTGAGCTAGACTCTCCCAGGTGTGGAGCGCAGTGGCATAATCTCGGCTCACTGCAACCTCCACCTCCCAGGTTCAAGCGATTCTCCTGCCTCAGCCTCCCAAGTAGCTGGGATTACAGCTGCCTGCCACCACGCCGGCTATTTTTTTTTTGTATTTTTAGTAGAGATGGGGTTTCGCCATGTTGGCCAGGCTGGTCTCAAACTTCTGATCTCAAGTGATCTGCTTGCCTCGGCCTCCCACAGTGCTGGGATTACAGATGTGAGCCACTGTGTCTGGCCAAATCCAAAGTATTACTAGCATAAAGATATACTTTTTTTTTCTCCCAGGTCTGGGAGTAGGCTGGGCATGGTAGCTCAGGCCTGTAGTCCCAGCTACACAGGAGGCTGAGGTGAGAGGATTGCTTGAGCTCAGGAGTTTGAGGTTGCAGTGAGTTATGATTGTGCTGCTGCACTCTAGCCTGGATGACAGAGGAAAATTCTATCTCAAAATAATAATAATTATAATAATCCAGGACTAGCTTGTTTGGGTTCCAGGCTTCTTCTGTCTTGTAGCTCTGCCACCCCCAGGGTGTTGCCCTAGTCCCCATGGTCTCAGATGTCACCTACATATCTACACCACAGGCAGTAGGCAGTGGGAAAGGCATGGGGCAACTATGACTTGCAGATTGCTCTCTCCACTTCTGTTCACCTACCACTGGTCAGAATTTAGTTGTGTGGCTATAATCAGCTGCAAGGGAGGCTGGGAAATGTAGTCTTTATTCTGAGAGGCTATGTGTTCAGGTAAAAGTGAGAGGTTTTATTTCCATAGGAGAAGTGGAAAATGGATATGAGGGGCAAGTAGGGGTCTCTGGCATAGATGAGAAGAAGATGTATGGACACCAATATTCTCTATCATGTGAAGACTCCTAGGGTCACATATCATCTCTCCCATTAGACAGCAGGCTCCCTGAGGGCAGGGGGCTACATTAACCACCCTGGTGTCTCTGAAAGCTTCTAGCTCAGACTTAAGGGAGAAGACATTTTCAGTCCCGGATAGAGGTCTAATGATTTGATGGAACCAGAGCAAGTAGGTTAGAGGCCTTTTGCCTGGTGATGACCAAAGTGGAGAGGCCAGGCGTCTGGGAGGCGGCCAGCAGCAGTAGAGAGAGACGCAGGAAAGTGACTTGCAAGGGGGCTGGAGTGGATGAAAGGTCAGAGAAGAGTCTGGAAAGGAGGATGCAGTGTTGCAGGGCGAGCAGAGCTGGGGGAAGGAAGGGATAATTTAGTAATCACAGCTCTTCCCTCAACACAATGCTCAAGAGCTCACAAAGCATCTTGGCCTCTGTTTTCACACTGGTGAGGATAGATGGTACCTGAAGTTAGGTGGCAGGTGGGAGGGTGCTTTGGAGTGCCACCAGCCCATTCCTGTCCAGTGAACTGTCACTGGTTTCCTTCTTCCTTTTCCAGTTCCTTCCTCTCTCCTTCCCTTTCTCCCTTCCTTCCTCCTTCCTTGATTTCCCTCTTCTTCCTCTGTATGTGCATATATACACACATATAACATAAACACACACATAGACATACATATATATGTATATCTGAATATATGTCTCTGTATGTACAGATATACACATATACATATACACGTATGTATATGTACATACACATATGTGATGACTAAAGTGGAGAGGGCTAAAAGATGAGGCCAGGTGTCTGGGAGGCGGCCAGCAACAGTAGAGAGAGATGCAGGAAGGTGACTTGCAAGGAGACTGGAGTGGGTGAAAGGTCAGAGAAGAAGTGTATATATGTGTGTATGTATATGTGTGTATATGTATATGTACATATATGTGTGTATATATGTATATGTGTGTGTGTATATGTATAATCACCTACTATGTGCCAGGAGGTATTTTGAAAGTTACTGAGAAACACACTGGTGAGCAAACCAGACAAGATCCTTGCCCTCATGGAGCTTATGCTTAAGAGAGACAGAAGTTACATAAATAAATGCACAAATAGCTATGTAGCTGTTAAATGTGACCAATGATTAGCGCTATGCAGAAGTGCAGAATGCTGTGAGAGCACACTCATTATGTATTCCAGCATTTATTAAACAAACATGTAATAAAACAAATTATATGTATTAGAGATTTGCTTTTTTTTTTTTTTTTTTTGAGACGGAATCTTGCTCTGTCACCCAGGCTGGAGTGCAATGGCACGATCTCGGCTCACTGCAACCTCTGCCACCCAGGTTCAAGCGATTCTTCTGCCTCAACCTCCCGAGTAGCTGGGATTACAGGTGTGTGCCACCATGTCTGGCTAATTTTTGTTTTTTTTAGTAGAGACAGAGTTTCAGCATCTTGGCCAGGGTGGTCTTGAACTCCTGACCTCGTGATCCACCCATCTCGGCCTCCCAAAGTGCTGGGATTTTAGGCATGAGCCACTGTGCCCAGGCTAGAGATAATTTTTAGAAAGGAATAAAATCATGCTCTTGTTCAAATATAAAATGAACATGTGTCAAAGATTTATTTAACACATTAATTTATGTGGTAACCAATAAGGTCTTAAAAACTACTTCAAAGGAGAATCCAAAGAGAAGAGGCATATATAGGTAATGAGGAATGCTTACATTAATTTGCTGAAGATACAAAACTGTTTTCTTCCAAGAGGACTGGGGGAATGAATTACATCTTCTTATTATAATTATAATAATAATTATTATTATTTTGAGACAGGGTCTCTCTCTGTTGCCAAAGGGCTAGATTGCAGTGGTGTGATCATGACTCTCTGCAGCCTCAACCTCCTGGGCTCAAGCGATCCTCCCACCTCGGCCTCCTGAGTAGCTGGGACTGTAGATGAGTGATATGTGACACCACACTAGCTAATTTTTAAATAATTTTTTGTAGAGACGGGTTTCTGTATGTTGCCCAGGCTGGTCTCAAACTCCTGGGTTCAAGTGATCCCGCCACAGCCTCCCAAAGTGCTGGGATTACAGGGGTGAGCCACCACATCTGGCCTCAAGTGGATCTAGAGCAGAAGAAATGTGTCTGCATCTCTGTGACAAGAATTGTTTTTATTATCATCAATCTTGTTACAACGTATGGAAGTGTACACTAGCTCAAAAATGCGAAATGCATCGGCCACCACAGAATCAGCTAACCTGAAATGATGTAAAGACAATTCATACCGTTCTGGAGGACTTCCAGTAATCTTTGTGGACGTTTTTTTTTTTTTCCAGCTTCAAAGTATTTTACAGTTTTTCCTGATGTGAGTCAGACCGGTACTAGACACTAATAATACAGAGCTAAACCATACAGACACAATTTCTCCCTCAAGCACAATGTTCCCTTATGTTCTAACTGGGGTGGAGAGCTGGGGAACAGTTTTTGGAAGCCAAACTGAGTCTTTGCCATTTTTGTTTTATACAGTCATATGTTAATTAACAACAGGAATACATTCTGAGAAATGTGTCATTAGGTGATTTCATTCTTGTGCAAACATCATAGAATGTACTTGCACAATTCTAGATGGTACAACCTACCATGCACCTAGGCTCTATGCTATAACCTATTTCTTCTGGGCTACAAATTTGTACCTCATGTTATTGTACTGAACGTTGTAGGCAATCGTAACACAATGGTAAGTATTTTTGTATCTAAGCATAGCTAAATGTAGAAAAGATACAGAAAAAATATGTAGAAAAGATTATTTTTAAAAAAGACACACTTGTGTCTTTACTGTGAGTGGATCTTGCAGGACTGGAAGTCACTCTTGGTGAGTTAGGGAGTGGTGAGTGGATGTGAAAGTCTAGGACATTACTGTACAGTACTGTAGACTTTATAAACACCATACACTTAGGCTATACTAAATTTATTTTTAAAATTTGTTTCTTTCTTCAATAGTTAACTTTAGCTTACTGTAACTGTTTTGTTTTATAAACTTAAAAAAATTTTAAAAACACTTTTTGTATTATTTCATAATAACACTTAGCTTAAAATAGGAACACGTTGTACAGCTGTGTAAAAATATTTTCCGTCTTTATATCCTTATTCTATAAGCTTTTTTCTACTTTTATTTATTTTTTTTACTTAAATTTTTTTGTTGTTAAAAACTAAGACACAAACACACACATTAGCTTCAGCCTACAGAAGGTCAGGATCATCAATATCACTGTCTTCCAGCTCCATGTCTTGTTCCACTGGAAGGTTTTCAGGGCAATAACACATGTGGGGCTATCATATCCTATGATAACAATACCTTCTTCTGAATACCTCCTGGAAAACCTATCTGAGGCTGTTTTACAGTTAACTTATTTTTGTTAATAAGTAGAAGGAGCACACTCTAAAATAACAATAAAAAGTATAGTAAATATGTAAATCAATAAGTTGTTTATTATCATTATCAAGCATTATGTACCGTATTTTTTTTTTTTTTTTTGAGATGGAGTTTCGCTCTGGTTGCCCAGGCTAGAATGCAATGGCACAATCTTGGCTCACTGCAACTTCTGTTTCCCGGGTTCAAGCGATTCTCTTGCCTCAGCCTCCTGAGTAGCTGGGATTACAGGCATGCACCACCACACCAGACTAATTTTGTATTTTTAATCGAGATGGGGTTTCTCCACGTTGGTCAGGCTGGTCTTGAACTCCCGACCTCAGGTGATCCACCCGAGTCGGTCTCCCAAAGTGCTGGGGTTACAGGCGTGAGCCACCGTGCTCGGCCCATAACTTTTTTTTTGTTGTTGTTGTTGTTTGTTTTTTGAGATGGAATCTCGCTCTGTCACCCAGGCTGGAGTGCAGTGACGCTGTCTTGGCCCACTGCAACCTCTGCCTCCTGTGTTCAAGTGATTCTCCTGCCTCAGCCTCCTGAGTAGCTGGTATTACAGGCGTGAGTCACCATGCCTAGCTGATTTTTGTATTTTTAGTAGAGACGGGGTTTCGCCATGTTGGCCAGGCTGGTCTTGAACTCCTGACCTCTGGAGATCCACCTGCCTCGGCTTCCCAAAGTGCTGGGATTATAGGCGTGAGCCACCGTGCCTGTCTATGTACATAATTGTATGTGCTAGACTTTTATACCACTGCAGTGTAGTAGGTTTGTCTACAGCAGGCTCACCCAAAACATGTGAATAATACATTGCACTATGATGTTAGGACAGCTGCAATGTCACTTGGTGATAGGAATTTTTCAGCTTCATTATAATATTATGGGACCAGTGTCATATACATGGATGGTCATTGACCAAAATGTCCTTATGGGATGCATGACTATAATTAAATGATAAAAGCACTTTGTACTCTGAGAAAAAACAACACTACCTGTTGAACTCCAAATCTGCAAATAAATGAAGATTGGAGCCTTTCCTGTTAGACTCCATAACAAAAACAACTTATTTCTTACTTGTGTGATATACTATGTCTGAAAATATGTGATTGCCGCCGGGCGCGGTGGCTCAAGCCTGTAATCCCAGCACTTTGGGAGGCCGAGACGGGCGGATCACGAGGTCAGGAGTTCGAGACCATCCTGGCTAACACGGTGAAACCCCGTTTCTACTAAAAAATACAAAAAAAAACTAGCCGGGCGAGGTGGCGGGCGCCTGTAGTCCCGGCTACTCGGGAGGCTGAGGCAGGAGAATGGCGTAAAAACCCGGGAGGCAGAGCTTGCAGTGAGCTGAGATCTGGCCACTGCACTCCAGCCTGGGCGACACAGCGAGACTCCATTTCAAAAAAAAAAAAAAAAAAAAGAAAATATGTGATTGCCTTTATAATGATCATATGAGAAAATTGCTGTTTTTTTCTACCTTGGACAGACTGACTCCTTGGTAATTTTTTTCCCTTGAAGTATCTGTTGTTTTCCCATGAGGGTTTTCTGATAAAAACTGGAAAATCTGCTAGGCGAATTCTAAAAGAGCTATAAAACTTGTATTTTTCATTGGGTGATTTATCATTCTAAAGGAAAAAACTTCTTTCCTGGTAAATTTTTGTTTTTTAAATGCTTATTTTGTCTTTTCTTTCTTCTTTTTTTGTGATGACAAACACACAACAACCAAAATAATTACAGATTGTGGTAAGCACTGTGTAAGAAATAAGGGTGGTGATACAATGGAGTTCAACTCAAGAAGAGGAAATAATTGCTTTAGATTAGGGGTCAGCAAACTTCTTCTGTAAAGGATCAGATAGTACATATTTTAAACTCTGTGTGACATCCCTTGTCTGTCACAACTCACAGTTCCGCCACTGTTGTGGGAAAGTGGCCATAGACGATATGTAAACGAATGGGTATGACTATGTCCCAGTAAAACTTTATTTACAAAATCGGGTGGTGGGCCAGATTTGAAACATGGGCCATTGTTTGCTGATTCCTGCTTGATATCACCAGCTCAAGCAAGGCCTTCCTGAGGACGTGATGTTTAAGATAAAACGTGAAGAATGAAAAGAAGCTGGCTTTCCATGCAGAAAGGATAGGCTGGTCAAAGTCCCTGAATCAGAGAAGAGTTTGGTGTATCTGAGAAACAGTAAGGGGGCCAGTGGCTGAAGCACAGCAAATCAAGGAGAGTATGAGATCAGCAATGTTGGCAGGAACTGGGTCATGCAAGATCTCGTGGGTCCCGGTAAGGAGTTTGGATTTTATTCTAAGAGCATCAGAAACTTACTGTAGGATTTTAAACTGTGGAGTGACTTTATTAGGTATTAACTTTAAAATGGCTGCTGTGACTTTGAGGAGAACAAAATATGTGGGTTATAGTAACGAGGTTATTGTAGTAATTTGCACAAAAGATGATGGTCACTGTGAAAGATGGCACTGGAGATGGAGAGACATGGTTGGCCTTGAGAGGCATTTTTTAGGGTCCACTGATAGAACCTTTCAATTGTTTGAGCACAGTTGTCAAAGGAAGGATCGAGGATGACTCCAAGGTTTCTGGCAGGAGCTGAGTGAGTGGTGGTGCTGTTTACTGAGACAGAAAGAGTGAGTGAGTGACAAGACGTGAAAGTGAGGGAGAGTGAACTCAGAATCACTCTACTCACATGCCAAGTTGGAGGTGCCAATTAGATATCCAAGTGCAAATGTCAACAAGGCAGTTGGAGCTCAGTGGGAGAGGTTGAGACTGGAGGAGTACACTTGGGATTCATCAACGTAAATGTGGCACTTTAAACCATGACATTGCATGGCCCATAATCCTGGCACTGTGGGAGGCTGAGGTGCCAGGGAGGATTGCTTGAGCCCGAGAGTTCAAGATCAGCCTGAGCAACATAGAGAGATCCTGTTTCTACAAACAATACAAAAATATCAAGACTTGGTGGTGTGCCTGTGGTCCCAGCTACTTAGGAGACTGAGGTGGGAGGATCATTTGAACCCAGGAGGTAGAGACTGCAGTGAGCCATGATTATGCTCCTGCACTCCAGCCTGGGCAACGGGAGTGAGACCCTGTGTCCAAAAAAAAAAAAAAAAAAAAAAAATTGTGCTAAAATATACATGCATTCACATTGTTGTACAGCCATCGCACCATTCATCTCCAGAAATTTCCATCCTCCCATTCTGAAACTCCATACCTATTAAACAATAACTCCCCATTCCTCCCCCTTCACCCCTGGCAACCACCATTCTACATTCTGTCTTTGTGACCTTGACCACTCTAGGTATCTCATATAAGTGGAATCACACAGTATTTGACCTTTTGTGACTGGCTTACTGCACTTAGCATAATGTCTTCAAGGCTCATTTATATTTAAAGTGTGTCAGAGTTGCATTCCCTTTTTCATTTTTTTTCTATTTTTTGTTATTGTGAAATACACATAACATAAAATTTACCGTGTAAACAATTTTATTTTATTTTTTAGATTTTTTTTTTCTTGAGGTAGGGTCTTGCTATGTCACCCAGGCTGGAGTGCAGTGGCGCAGTCATGGCTCACGGCGACCTCAACCTCCCGGGATCAAGTGATCCTCCTGCTTCAGTCTCCTGAGTAGTTGGGACTACAGACATGTGCCAACGCCATCTTAACCATTTTAAAGTGTACAGTTCAGTGGTATTAAGTACAGTCATAATGTTGTATAATCATCGCTACCATCCATTTTCAGAACTCATTTCTTCTTGTACAATTGAAGCTCTATACCCGTTCGTCAATAACTCCGCATTCCTCTCTCCTCCCAGTGCCTGGCAACCACCATTCTGTTTTCTATCTCTACAACTTTGACTATTCTAGGTACCTCTGTTTTCTATCTCTTCAACTTTGACTATTCTAGGTACCTCATATAAGTGACATCGGACAATATTTGTCTTTTTGTGACTGGCTTATTTCACTTAACATTCTCATGGTTCATCCACGTTGTAGTATGTGTTAGAATTTCTTTTTAAAGGCTGAATAATATGACAGTGCATGTATACACCACATTTTGCTTTTTCATTTATCTGTTGATGGACACTTGGGTTACTTATGCCTTGATTTTTTGTTTTTGTATTTGTTTTGAGATGGAGTCTCGCTCTGTTGCCCAGACTGGAGTGCAGCGGCATGATCTCGGCTCACTGCAACCTCTACCTCTTGGGTTCAAGCGATTCTCATGCCTCAGCCTCCCAAGTAGCTGAGATGACAGGTGTGCGCCACCACGCCACACTAATTTTTGTATTTTTAGTAGAGACGGGGTTTCACTGTGTTGACCAGGCTGGTCTTGAACTTCTGACTTCAAGGGATCTGCCCGCTTCAGCCTCCCAAAGTTCTAGGATTCCAGGCGGGAGCCACCGCAGCCACTGGCCTTGCTTCCACGTTTTAGCTACTGTGAGTAATGGTGATATGAACATGGATATACAAATATCTTTTTGAGACAATGTTTCCATTTCTTTTGGATACATACCCAGAAGTAAAACTGCTGGCTCATAGGGTAGTTTTATGTTTAGTTATTTTTAGGAACCACCACACTTTTTTCCAAGAGGCTGTATCATTTTACATTCTCACCAACAGTGGACAGGGCTCCAATTTCTCCACATCCTTGCAAACCTTATTCTTTTCTTTTTTTTTTCTTAATGGTAGCCATCCTAATGGGTTTGAGGTGGTATCTCATTATAGTTTTGACTGCATTTCCCTAATGATTAGTGATGTTGAACATCTTTTCGTATACTTATTGGCCATTTGTACATCTTTTTTGGAGAAATATCTACTCAAGTCATTTTTGAATTGGGTTAGTGGGGTGTTTTTTGCTGTAGAGTTTTAGGAATTCTTTATATATTCTGGATATCAACCCAGATGTATACTTTATCACATATTATATATGGTTTTTCATATCAGAAGGCATATAAGATATATGCTTTCCAAATATTTTCTCTCATTCTGTGGGTTTCCTTTTTACTCTATTAATACTGTCTTTTGATGTGCAAAATTTCTAAATTTTCCTGAAGTCTAATTTGCCTTTTTTCTTTTGTTACCTGTGCTTTTGGTATATATTCAAGAAATCATTGTCAACGCCAATTTCAAGAAGCTTTCTCCCTATGTTTTCTTCTAAGAGTTGTATAGTTTCATTTCTTACATTTAGGTCTTTGATCTATTTTGAGTTAATTGTTGCATATGATGTAATGTAATGGTTCAGATTCATTCTTTTGCATGTGAATATTCAGTTTTCCCAACGTCACTTGTTGAAAAGACTGTACTTTCCCTCATTGAATGGTCTTGGCAGTCTTGTCAAAAATCATGTGACCATATATACGAGATTTTATTTCTGGGCTCTATTTTCTTCCACTGGTGTGTATTTTTGTTCTTATGCCAGTATGACACTGCTTTGATTACTATAGTTTTGTAGTAAGTTTTGAAATCAGGAAGTGTGAGACCTCCAACTTTGTTCTTTTTCAAGATTATTTTGGCTATTTGAGGATCTCTTGAAACTCCATATGAATTTTAGGATGAATTTTTCTATTTCTACAAAAAGAAATCCTTCAGATTTTGATAGGAATTGCATTAATTCTGTAGATTGCTTTGGGTAGTACTGACATCTTGAAAGTATTAAGTCTTCCTTCCTTTTTTTTTTTTTGAGATGGAGTCTTGGTCTGTTGCCTAGGCTAAAGTGCAGTGGCGCGATCTCAGCTCACTGCAAACTCTGCCTCCCGGGTTCAAATGATTCTCATGCCTCAGGCTCCTGAGTAGCTGGGATTATAGGTGTGTGCCACCACACCTGGCTAATTTTTGTATTTTTCATAGTGGCGGGGTTTCACCGTGTTGGCCAGGCTGGTCTTGAATGCCTGACCTCAAGTGATCTGGCTGCCTTGGCCTCCCAAAGTGCTGAGATTATAGGCATAAGCCACCATGCCCAGCCAAAAGTATTAAGTCTTCTAATTCATGAACATGGGGTATCTTTCCATGTATTTGTGTCTTTTTAAATTTCCTTCAGCAACATTTTGTAGTTTTCAGTGTACAAGCCTTTCATCTCCTAGGTTAAGTTTATTTCTAAGTATTTTATTCTTTTTGATGCTATTGTAAATGAAATTGCTTTCTTAATTTCCTTTTGGATTATTTATTGTTAGTGTGTAGAAATGCAACTGATTTGTGTGAAATCTATTTCGTATCCCACTACTTTGCTGAATTTATTAGTTCTAAAAGGTTTGTGTATGTGCTGTGTGTAGAATAACAAGAGAGTGTTTTAAGAAGGAAAATACAACAGTTAAGACACCTTCACCTGCAAGCAACAACACAAACCAGACTAGTGTAAATGAGAAGGGAATTTATTATCGTACAATAAGAAGCCCAGATGTAAGGTGACTTGAGCTTTGGTTAACTGAACGTCATCATCAAGAACTCAGATTTTTTTTTCCCATCTTTTTACTCTTCCTTCAGCTATTCCCTTCATAGCTGCAAGATGATTACCACAGATCCAGCCATCACATCCTCACTCAGCAATGTACAGAGGCAGAAAAGAGCCATTTCTTCCATGTATGCCTTTTTCTTTTCTTTTTTTTTTTCTTTTAACTTTTTGTAGAGACAGGATTTCACTATGTTGCCCAGACTAGTCTCAAACTTCTGGACTCAAGTGATTCTTCCACCTCAGCCTCCCAAAGTGCTCTTTTTCTTTTGTTTAAAGAAACCTTCCTAGAAGTCCTTCCCTGAGCAGACTTACTTTTATGTCTCATTGGCCAGAAACAGGCCACATGCCCATCCCTAAACTAATTATAGCAAGGGGAAGGAGACCACCATGATTTACTTGGACCAATCAGAATTTTCCCCAAAAAAAGAAAGGAAAAGAGGGGTAGATGGTAGAGCAAAGTGAAGATCTTTTTAGCATAAGAAAAAAGGAAAATGTTCGTTAGATGACAGCTGCAGGCAGCACTTAGCTTTAAATTC
The DNA here is from genome assembly GCF_049350105.2 of Macaca mulatta. NCBI lineage: Eukaryota > Metazoa > Chordata > Mammalia > Primates > Cercopithecidae > Macaca > Macaca mulatta. The sequence continues at coordinate 83,558,863 of NC_133415.1, read as the reverse complement.
AACTGCAAGGAACATAAAAATGCTTAAAAATTGGCTTAAACAAGAAAGTGGTTTATTTTCAACTCATATTCACTAAGTCCTGAAGTAAGCAGTTCATGACCGGTCAGGCACCGTGTGGATTCAGAGACCCAGGTTTTTTCAATCTTGTCACTTCATCATGTATGACTTTCATTCCCAACTGTGTCTCATGTTACAAAATAGCTACTTGAGCTCCAGACATCACATCTGCTTTCCAGTCAGCTGGAAGAAGGAAGAAATGAAGGAGCAAAGCTCCATATATTTAAGGATACTTCCTGGAGGTCACAACTTTATTTACATCCTATTGGCCAGAAGAACAGGTTCTTCAACTGTCTATAGAAGAAGGAGAGAATAAAATTTTGAGGACAACCAGAAGCTTCTGTCACAGCAACCACCAGATTCTCTTCCAGATGGAATGTTCAGTTCTACCAAATGCTGCTGAGCAGTGGAGTGGATGTGTATGGAGATGTAATCTTTGGATTTGGCACTTGGAAATCCTATGTGACTTTGGGAGCTTTGGGGAAGGGATGAAGGCAGAAGTCCAGGAGGAGTGGGCAGGGTTTGCATGGGATTCATCTCAGCATCAAAGACTGCCCCCTCCCCCGCTGTATAATGGCCCACTGCCTCCCCATTGTGACCAGGCCTTCGTGATGTCTGGATCTGGCCCCCCTCCTCCCAGGACAACGCGCAAGGTTCTATAGTGTGGGCAATCTCTCATCTCCCAGCCTTGCGGAAATTACGCTTACTGTCTGGACTCCTGGCAGCTAACTTTGTTAGGGCACCTGTCTACCCTTCTAGACCACGAGGGCAGGGGTTATTGCCGATCCAGCCTCACATGAGCAAACAAAGTCACAGAGTCCTGATAGATGTTAATTGACTGAGTGAATGAACAAACAAGCTCTCAGTGCCTAGCATAGGGCTTGATCCATTGTTTGTGTGAATAATGGTCATTGAATCACTTTGTTTATAAAAGGATGAATGAATGAAAGAATGAATGAATGTATGAATGAATGAACTCATAGTGCTTAACACCAAGTCTGCTTACATAACAGTTGCTAGAAAATACTTGTTTCTATTATTTAAAATATGAATAATATATTCATATGATTCAAATATATTAAAACATATACTGGGAAGAGGCTCATTCCCACTCCATTTTCCGTCTATTTGGTTCCCACCACTTTTATTCATGTCTTAGCTTTCCAGAGGTTCTTCATGCAAATTTATGCAATGAAATATATTGCTATTCCCCAACGCCTTGCTTGGTGGGGGTAACTGGGACTGAGAAGGTAGGGACCGCTGAGGTAGGCACAGAGTCAGATAACTTGATATATTATCCTCACTGGCCTTCTCAACACAGCCATTATTCTGGGAGGGCACAAGATTGTACATTTATTTGACTATAAAACATAAATCAGATCCCTAAACCCGGGTTCTGTCCTGGCTGGGGCTCTGACCTCCCACCTGCCCTGTGTGAATCAGGAGCAGCAGCCCCTCCCTGGGAAGGGATGGCCAGCTCCACTGCTTTCTAAGAGTGGGCTGGGTGCAACAGGTTGTACCTGAGTTGCTGCTCAGTGGAGCCACGCCAACTAAAGAACACCAAAGCCCAGAGCAAGAACCTTCCTCCCTTTCCCATTTTCCTTCAACTTGTTGTTAAGGAGAAAGTCTGTGTTCAATGCTGGTGTGTTTTTAACACCTCTCTTAACACTTACTTCCCTTTTTAACAGAGAATAGGCCTCCAGAGCCTTTTGCAGGCAACCGGATCTGGCTAGAATGTGATGACATTGTTTTGTTTTCATTGTACTTATTTTTATGGCTACCTTCTATTTATGGCATGAGATACTGGTTTTCCATTTATGGAGGGCCCGAAACTTTCCTTTTGAAATAATATATTTATGTTTTTAAAAGAAGGACCATTTAAAGAAAAAATATTATGTAATATTAATTGCATAATATTTATAGCACAGGTGGTACCGAGACAAGGAAAAAATTATAAAGAGGTATGTAATGGGCTGAAAAGGAGGACATGCTTCTCAGGCTAATGCCTCTCCCAGCCCCTGTTTAACAGAAGGCACCACTGAGGCACAGAGAGAAGGGACTTTCTCAAGGTCACACTGATGATGTGGACTAAGAAGTGACAGCCTCTTGATAGCCCTGTGGTGGGGGACATCTTGTGCCAGACGGGGAGGGCAGAGGTCAGGGACTGTGTGCAGCCCCATTGGTCTGTCCAGTGCACTGATCCACTAGTCAGACAGAGTCCTCCAAGGTTGACCAAGTCATGGACTGAAGGCAAAAAGGACCGGGGGACCTGGAGGGGAGGAGAGGGGAATGCTGGTGTTTATCGCGCACTGACTATGCTAGATGTTTGGGTGCCGGACGTCACTCCCAGATAATTCACAAATGTGGGGGCAGGCATGTCCTACAAATATAACTCAAGTTTCTGGCGACAGTGTGCTAAGTGCTCCAACAGAGGCCTCTGTAGTGACATCTGGGTTTTTGTCTGCTTACTGGTCATATCCCCATATTCTTTTGGGAAACCATCTCTTCACCACTCTCGATTCTTGTAGCTCAGACCAGGCAAACCCCACACCCACTTCTGAGGTGGGCACGTGACCAGACCTGGCCAATTAGAGCACTTTATCCTTCTTGCCACAGAGACTGGCACAGGGTTGGGCATGTGACCCAAGGCAGGCCAGAGGGGGCCTTCCGCAGGAATTTGCTGGAACTACTAGAGAAAAATCTCACTTAATAGGGTTTTCTAAATGGATAAATTGTAATCCAGAGTTGAGTTGCTGGCAGCTCTCTTTGCCACCAAAAGAGGAGAGGTTCTCTGAAAATGAAGCTGACAGGGAAACAGGGATGACAGATGGAGAGACAGCTAGAGTCCTAGTGCTATTGTATGGTCACCTCCTGGATCCAGCCATGAAATCGGTGACCCAGAACTCAGTTCTATTTATTTTTTATTTTTAAAATTAAATTAAATTAAATTTAATTTTAATTTTTAGAGATAGGGTTTCACTTTATCACACAGACTGGAGTGCAGTGGTGCAATCACAGCTCACTGCAGACTCAACTTTCTAGGCTCAAGTGATCCTCTTGCCTCAGTCTCCCATGTAGTTGGGACTACAGTTGTGTGCCACCACATCTGGCTAATTTTTAATTTTTTAATTTATTATTTAATTTAATTTTTAATTTTTGTAGACATGTGGTCTCACTATGTTACCCAGGCTGGTCTCGAACTCCTGGCCTCAAGTGATCCTCCTACCTTCACCTCTCAAAGGTCTGGGATTACAGGTGTGAGCCACTATGCCTGGCTCATTTTTATTTTTGTAGAGATGGGATCTCACTATGTTGCCCAGGCTTGAACTCGGTTCCAGAAGCCAATAACACAAACACACACACACACGCACACACACACACACACACACTCACACACATTTGCATTAGCCACTTGGAGATGGATTTCTGTCTCTTAAAACCAAAAAGAGACCTGGATAATCCAGGCAGAAACATTATCATGGGAATGTTGGCAACAGAGAGGGGTTGGAGGGAGTGTGTGTAAAGATTTATCCTGGAGTCCTTCCTGGTGGAAGCAGGTTTTGAGCAGGGTTTTGAGAAATGGAGAGCATTTTGATATACAAAGAAGGGGAAGAAACAGTATTTCCAGTGAGGGAAACATCCTGGGCAAAGGCTTGGTGGCGGAACAGGGCAGGGAAGTGGCACAGTCCAGTGTGATTGGAGAGAGGATGGGGATAGAGAGGTGGTGGGAGAGGAGCTGGCAAGGAGGATGCGCCCTAATCGTGCAGAGATCCAGTCTGTTCCTCCACCTGCATCCTCCTCCTCTGGAGGCATGCCCTTCATCAGTTAACTCATCCACAACTATTTACTGAACACCAGCATGTGCCAGGCACTGTTGAAGGGCTGGCGAGAGAGCTGTGGGCCATACCACCAAGTCCCTGCCCTCTTGTAGCTTCTTTTGTAGGTGAAGGACACAGGTGGTAAACATAAGAAAAAAAGAAACAAGTATTATAGTGTCAGGGAGCAATAATTGTTATCTAGAGCAATTAAGATGAGTAAAAGGAATACAGACTAGTGGAGAGGGGTTTGGGATGAAAATGGATAATACTGATGGTTGACCGACATGGTGAATGCACTCAATGCCACTGAACTGGTAAAATGGTTAAAATGATAAATTTTACATTAGGTATTTTTCTGTTCTTTATATTATGCACATTTCACCACAATAAAAAATAGGATTGGCGGAGGGGTGCTATTTTAGCTAGCGTGGTCAGGACATGTCTCTCTGAGGAGGTGTCGTTTGAACAGAATGAGGGGAATTAGCAAGCCTCGAGGAGATCAGGGGGAAGGTATTCCGGGTGGAGGGAACTGCCAGGACAGACCCTGTGGGGCCGGAGTGGGCCTGGTGTGCTCTAAGGACGGTAAGTGGGCCTGTGTGGCTGGAGCCCAGAGAGCAAAGGGAGAGTGGGAAGAAGATGAGTGCAGGGGTCAGCAGGGGCTTGGATGCCAGGAGAGGATTTTGGATTTGGTTGTATGAGTGATGGGAAGCCATCGGAGGGCAGAGCAGGGAAGGGGTATGAATTAGACTTTCTGTTCAATTCTCCCTCTGCCCACACTCAGTCTCGCTCTTAATCGGGATGGTGATCTTGCCTCTGCTTCTGACTCTCTCTCTCTCCTGGCTGCTACCCTCTTCTGCACATCTTCATGACCGTTATCTTGCTGAGGTCATCTTTTTTTTTTTTTGAGACACAGTCTCACTCTGCACCCAGGCTGGAGTGCAGTGGCACAATCTCGGCTCACTACAGCTTCTGCCTCCTGGGTTCAAGCCATTCTCATGCCTCAGCCTCCCGAGTAGCTAGGATTCAGGTGTGCACCACCATACCCAATGAATTTTTGTATTTTTAGTAGCAATGGGGTTTTGCCATGTTGATCAGGTTTGTCTTGAACACATGGCCTCAAGTGATCCACCCACCTTGGCCTCCCAAAGTGCTGAGACTACAGGTGTGAACCTCTGTGCCCAGAGAGGTCATTGTTTTATATGGCTGACCCAAATGACCTCCAACGGGCCGCCCTGCCTCCTGCTGACCCAGCCTCCACCAGTCATCAGGGTCTCTTTCTACCTGCAGCTCTGACTAACCCTTGCCTTGGTGAGAGCCACAGTCCCCCAGCTTTTCAGTCCAGCCCCACCTAACTTCTTTTCTCCTCACCCCAAAGCCCATACTTAGTCACTCGGAGCCTCCATGGGGTTCCCTGCTGCCGTAGGCTGTCCCTCCTCAAGGCTGGTGTATGGCTCTCTGATCTACTCACGTTCCTTTTCACCTAGACAGCCCCCTCCCATCCTTCAAGAGCCACCCAGCATCACTCCTCTTCAAAGCCTTCCTTGGCTGTCCCCGCCCCGGGCTGGCTTAGCTAGCTCCTCTTCAGTGCTCCCTAAACCACTCACATCTTCCACTTTCAGAGCCCCGAGCACGTTGGCATGCAAAGCACATTGGTTTGGTTTGGTTTTGTACAAGCCTTTCCCTCTCCTCAGCTCCCTGAACCCCTAGTTCCCTGCTCATAGTATAGTCTCAATAAATGTTTACTGAATAAATGAATGAGTTTGGAATTTATCTTGCAGAAACCATACTCCCACCACCACTACCACCACCTCCACCAACAAAAATAATATCCAACTCAAGCTGAGGACTTGCTATGTATTGCGCACTGTGCTAAACGCTTCCGAACCTGGATCTGGTTTCTATTTCTCAATCTTAGGAGGAAATCACTGTATTAGCCCCAATTTAGAGATGAGAAAACTGAGGTATGGTGAGATTAAGCAATTTTCCCAAGGCTGCATAACTCAGAAGCAGGAGAGCCGACAGTCCAAAGTGTGCAGCCCAAAGCCATAGGTACCGCACGCAGCTGGAGGAGGCGTCTTGGCATTACTGCATCCATGGACGGGGTTTCCGGGAGTCCTGGAGCCCCATGTGAAGATTGGTTGTCTATGAACTTTTGGGTGTGGAGGCAGGTCCATTAGTTGTATTTTTTTTTTTCTTGACAGGGTGTTGCTTTGTTACCCAGGCTGGAGTGCAGTGGTGTGGTCATAGCTCACTGCAGCCTCCATCTCCTGGGTTCAAGAGATCCTCTCGCCTCAGCCTCCCAAGTAGCTGAGATCACAGGCATGCATCACCATGCCTGCATAATTTTTTTTTTTTTTTAAGAGATGTTGTCTCCCTGTGTTGTGCAGGCTGGTCTCAAACTCCTGTGCTAAAGTGATCCTCCTGCCTTGGCCTCCCAAAGTGTTGGGAGTACAGGTGTGAGCCATCATGACCAGCCGTGATCCATTACTTTTTTTTTTCTTTTTTTTTTTTTTGAGATGGAGTTGTGCTCTATCACTCAGGCTGGAGTGCAGTGGTGAGATCTTGGCTCACTGCAACTTCTACCTTCTGGATCCAAGCGATTCTCCTGCCTCAGCCTCCTGAGTAGCTGGGATTACAGGTGTGTGCCACCACGCTTGACTAATTTTTGTATTTTTAGTAGAGACGGGGTTTCACCATGTTGACCAGGCTGGTCTCAAACTCCTGACCTCAAGTGATCCACCCACCTCGGCCTCCCAAAATGCTGAGATTATAGGTGTGAGCCACCGCACCAGCTGGTCCATTACTTTTGTCAGAGTCTTAGAGGGGCTCTTGATAATTCCTGCATTTAAGACGTTCATCTGCACATAAGGGTGAAACATAGAGAGTTTTCGAGTATTGGACTGTTGGGGCTCAACCTATGCTTTGGAGAGATCACGTTGGTTATCCATTGCAGTGTAATGCAGGGAAAAGAGATTGGAAACATCCCTAAGGTTCACCAAGAGTGGATGCGTTAATCATATCATGGTACCTCCTTCCACAGAAGGGAATATTATGCAGTCATAAAGATGAATGAAGAGTCTCTTTATGTACCATGTGAAATGATTCCCAAGATATATATGTCAGACAGAGAGAGAGACAGGGTCTGGGTCTCACTCTGTCTCCCAGACTGGAGTGCAGTAGTATGATCTCGGTTCACTACAGCCTCCATCTCTGGGGCCTCAAGAGATCCTCTCACCTCAGCCTCCTCAGTAGCTAGGACTACAGGCTTACATGACCACGCTTGTTAATTTTTTTTTTTTTTTTGGAGAGACTAGGTCTCACTATATTGCCGAGGCTGGTCTCAAACCTCTGGGCCAAAGAGATTCTCGCACCTCAGCCTTCCAAAGTGCTGGGATTACAGGCGTGGGCTACCATGCCTGGCCTTCCAAGACATAGTTGAAGTAAATACAGCAAGGTGCAGGCCAGCATGTATAATTAGCTTCTATGTGTGTTTTTTAGGAAGGGAGGGGTGAAGATTATACATCTAGATGTGCTTCTGTATGCGTAGAAAATCTTTGGCAATATTCACTGTTAAATAGTCAGTGGAAACTCTACCTCATAGGGTTTTTATGAGGTTTACATGAGTTCATCTTAGATAATTGCTTAGAAGAGTACCTGGCACACATTAAGCACTACAGAAGATTTTATTGAATAAAATAAAAAAAGAGAGTCCCTTAGGGGATGGCGACCAGGTGACTAAGGGGCAGGGAGAGACACTTATTTTTCATCTGATGCCCTTAGACTCCTTTTGAATTTGGTACCATGGGTAAATATTTATTTATGTATTATTTATTTTTGAGACAGAGTCTCACTCTGTCACTCAGGCTGGAGTGCAGTGGTGCGATCTCGGCTCACTGCAACCTCCACCTCTCGGGTTCAAGCAATTCTCCTGCCTCAGCCTCCCGAGTAGCTGGGATTATAATTGTGCACCACCACACCTGGCTAATTTTTGTATTTTTAGTAGAGTCGGATTTTCGCCATGTTGGCCAGCCTGGTCTCGAACTCCTGACATCAGGTGATCCACCTGCCTCAGCCTTCCAAAATGCTATGATTACAGGTGTGAGCCACCACGCGTGGCCTTTTTTTTTGAGGTTTAAATTCAGTGTATCTTGGCCAGGCGTGGTGGCTCATACTGTAATCTAACACTCTGGGGAGCAGGTGGATTTCTTGAGCTCAGGAGTTCGAGAGCAGCCTGGGCAACATAATGAGACCCCATCTCTACAAAAAATACAAAAATTAGCTGGGTGTAGTGGCATGCACCTGTAGTCCCAGCTACTTGGAGGGCTGAGGTGGGAGGATTGCTTGAGACCAGGAGGCAGAGGTTGCAGTGAGCCGAGATCACATCACTGCACTCCAGCCTGGACGACAGTGAGACCCTGTCTCAAAAAAGAAAACAAAAAACAAACAAACAAACAAAAAATAAAAGAGAGAAAGAAAGAAATTCAATGTATCTAGATAGCTAAGAGATCATCTGAGGGGGTCAGGGCCTGGAAGGAGATCCCACCCAGAATCCCCGGGAATTCGCTGTAATTGGTCAAAGGCTACATTGTGTAGTGTGAGAAATCAGGACGTGAGGAAAAGGTGGGCGGGAGACACCAAAACACCCACGCCCCAGGGCCCACTATAAAAAGCACATTTAAAAACACCAGACTGGAAAAGTTTTATTATTATTATTATTATTTTTTAAATAGCAAAAGCGAGTCCCCCCAGGAGGCGCGCTGCAGCTGCGGCTGTGGCGGTTCCCAGGTGATGTCAGTCCTGGCCAGGCGCCAGTCCCGGCCCCTTGGAGACGGTCTTGGTGGGTTCAGCTTGACTGTTTTTCCTTCCTGAGACTTGAGGACACCTTCCTGTCTCAAAGAAGGAAGCCTTTCCAGGGCTTTCTGAAAGCCAGGGGCAGGGGAGGCGGTGGGCCTGGGCTGCAAGGGCAGAGAGAGGCAGGGAAGGTGGGTGGGGGTGGGGAGGAGTGAGGGCTGCCTCTGGGAGGAGAGTGAGGGTGGAGTGAGCAGAAGACAAGCCTGGCTCCTGGGTGGCTCTTTAGCCCTCCCACCCCGGGGCGCGAGGGGGTCTGCTTCTTGGGAATCCAAGGCCCGCCTCCTTGGCCCCATTGCTTCTCAGCCCTGGCTGCTTCCTGGGGAGGCCCCTGGGTGGGGTGAGGTTGGGGGGTGAGAGAGGTTCCCACAGAGTTCCCAGTCGGTCAGTGTCTTTTCTCCCTCCCTGAGCCCTCGGCCCACCCTTTCTTCTTATGGTTAAAGGCTCTTTGCCAATATCTTCCAGGCCAAGCGCGGTGGCTCACGCCTATAATCCCAGCACTTCGGGAGGCTGCAGCAGGCGGATCACCTGAGGTCAGGAGTTCAAGGCCAGCCTGGCCAATATGGTGAAACCCTGTCTCTACCAAAAATACAAAAATTAGCCAAGTGTGGTGAAGCACTCCTGAATCCCAGCTACTCTGGAGGCTGAGGCAGGAGAATCGCTTGAACCTGGGAGATGGAGTTTGCAGTGAGCCGAGATCATGCCACTGCACTCCAGCCTGGGTGATGGAGCGAGACTCTGTCTGAAAACCAAACCAAACCAAACCAAACCAAAACACCCAAGACTCTTTTCCAATATCTTCCAAACTGGGTTTTCTGCAGATGGGACGATCTACAGAACTGAGGTTGAGGTCCAACTCTGCACTCCTAACCGTGTGACCTCAGGCTGGTCACTGCTTTTCTTTGAGTGCCACCTCTGAAACGGATTAGGTTGGCCTTAGAGGGTGGTTATGCACAATGAGTGAGACAGAACAATGCCTCTTGGTCCTTCGTATCTGCTGAGCACCCACAATGCGCCGGTGCCACCCGGCACTCGGGATGCTCGGCATTTGGCACAGAGGCAGCGGAGCAGGGAGGTGAAGAGAGTGGGTTCTGGACCCAGCCTCTGTCCATATCCTGGTTCTGTCCTTTGGTGGCCATGTGAGGATAGTGACAGCCCCTGTCTCACTGGTCGTAGAGGAGTAAATGAGTTACAGGCCTTGGAACAGTGCCTGGCACTGAGGCAGTAATAGGCAAAGTAAGTGTTTGCTTTTATTTTCAACTTCTGTCCAACTAGCCTCGTGTTGCTTTGACAGCTTCACGGGGCTGCTCCGGGAACTCAAAGGAGATATGTTGGGGATTCAGGGTTCGTGTTTAGGGGAGACCCAGGTCCTGCAGGTGCCCCATCATTCATACTGATGCAGAGGTGGCCTGGAAGCTGCAGAACGATTCACACTTGGCAAAGCCTTCTTTCACCTTGGAAGCATCATTTCTAATGATGACACAGGTCTCCCAGCCATGCATTCCCACATGTCTTAGAAGCACCCATCCCATTTTTATGATTTGCTCAGAGCCTGCTTTTTCAGCAGGCCGTAACCTCCATGAGGTCAGGTACTACATCTGGCTTATTCTCTGATCATCCCTAGAGCCTTGTGTGGTTCATGAAGAAGTTCAAAACATGTTTGTTGACTTACTGACTGACAGACTAAGTCTGCCCGCCTTATGTCGGTCTACAACGTTACACTCTATCCTATGCCTCCTGCTGAGTTTTACATTCCTGCTGTGATGCAGGCCATGCGATCTGGAGCTAGACCCCCTCAGTTGGAATCCTGGCTGTGCCATTGCCTAGCTGGGTGACCTTGGGCTTGGTTTTCTAGTATGTGAAATGGGGATGGCAACTGTACCTACCTATGTGGCTTGTTACAAGTGAGGCCATCTCTGTACGTCATTCAGAGAAGTGCCTTGGACTAGTCAGTTCTGTCAACATCAGGACTAGGTACGCACCTGGTGAGGCCACGTGGGGGCGGTGGTTGAGAGCCCAGTGGGGCTCTGCAGCTAGAACATCTGATTCAAATCCACTAGCTCACCAGCCACTGTGTGACCTTGGCCAGGTTCTTTAACCTCCTTGTGCCTCCGTTTCCTCATCTATAAAATGGGGAAATAATAATATATATCTAACAAGCTTTTGAGCAAGCTGTATTTATTTATTTATTTATTAGAGACAGAGTCTTACTCTGTCGCCCAGCCTGTAGTGCAGTGGTGCAATCTTGACTCACTGCAACCTCCAACTCCCGGGTTGAAAGGATTTTCCTGCCTCGGCCTCCCAAGTAGCTGGGATTACAGGCATGCGCCACCATGCTTAGCTAATTTTTGTATTTTTAGCAGAGGTGGGGTTTCGCCATGTTGGCCAGGCTGGTCTCGAACTCCTGGCCTCAAGTGATCTGCCCTCCTCCACCTTCCAAAGAGCTGTGATTATAGGCATGAGCCACTGCCCCCTGTGAAGCTGTATTTATTTTATGAAAAGTGCATAGCCTAGGTCTGACACGTAGTAGGTCCTCAAAAGAGTCAGGCATTTTTCCAAGCCATTCAGAAAAAAACAACTCCTAGATTTTACCAGCTTTCCCTCCCACAAGGCCAGTCTGTCCCAGCTGACAAAGTTGCCAGCTGTGCTGACGTGAGGAAAAGCAAGGGCCAGAGAGGGCCAGACACCCACCCTGGGTCACACAGGAGCAGTGGCCAACCTAGAATAGGCTAGGTCTCCTATCTACAGCCTGTTCATCCTTAGTGCCTCCCTGGTTTCCAGGCCCTGCTGGCCTGCCCTCTGACCCTAGCCCCCTGGGAGCTCTATCCCAGGCCCGTGGGGTCTGCAAATCTGGTCTGGATTAGACACGCTGGGAAGCAAACGCCAGCCCCGCCAGCCAGCTGCCCAGTGGGACCTGTGCTCACAGCTGCTGAGGCTCACAGGGACATAAATCATGGTGGCAGGAGGCTCGGGGGCTGGGACCACCTTAGCCTCCTAAGGGGCACAGGGGCCTGAGAGTCATGAGCAGAGACACCTGGGTCCACTGGGGATATTTTCCATCCTCTGTTGGACAAGCTAAAGCCAGGGTGCATCAGAGGGGGCCAGGACACCATTTGGCAGGCCTCGCATCACAGTAGGCCAAGATCCCAACTTCTTTTTAACTTTTCATTTTGCAATCATTTACAACATGCATAGAAGTGACCAAAGTGGTGTGCAGAACTCCCATATACCCTGTACGCAGATCCACCTCATTTTAAGTTTGTCATATTTACTCCATCCTTTTCTCTCACACACATATTATTTATTTTTCTTCTGAACCATTTGAGAGAGCACGTTACCTGCATCATACTTCTTTCCTCCTTAATAGTACTTCAGGATGTATTTCTTTTTTCTTTCTTTCTTTTTTTTTTTTTTTGAGATGGAGTCTCACTCTGTCACCCAGGCTGGAGTGCAATGGTGCGATCTTGGCTCACTGCAACCTCTACCTCCCGGGTTCGAGCAATTCTGCCTCAGCCTCCCGAGTAGCTGGGATTATAGGCGCCCACCACCACAGAGTTTCACCATGTTGGCCAGGCTGGTCTCGAACTCCTGATCTCAGGTGATCTGCCCGCCTCGGCCTCCCAGAGTGCTGGGATTACAAGTTAAGCCACCACGCCCGGCCTAGATATCCTTCTTAAGCACAAGGATATCCTCTGACACAATCAGGGTGCCGTTAGCAAATACAGAAAATTTAAGTTTCATGCAATACCTTAATCTATTGTTCATATCCCAATTTTGTGTGACCATGTCTCAAAAAAAAAATTGTCAACTCTACCAAGAAGGTCCCCTGTCACATTTTCCCCTCTGCAGTACAGGATCCAGTTCAAAGTCATGCATTGCATTTACCTGTTCAGGTCTAGACTTGATATCACAACTACACAAGGTAAAATATACAGTCATAAGAGACACAGATGGAGTTGAACAAAGACATCCATCTTCATATGCACATCCCCATGAACCAATGTTTCTAATAACACATCATGCTCCTGACTGTGTGGAGGTAGTTAAAAGTTAACTTGCCAGGTCAGGAACAGTGGCTCACACCTGTAATCCCAGCACTTTGGGAGGCTGAGGCTGGAGGATTGCTTGAGCCCAGGAATTTGAGACCAGCCTGGGCAACATGGTGAAACCCCCCCAAAATAAAAAATTAGCTGGGCATGGTGGTGCACACCTGTAGTCCCAGGTACTCAGGAGGCTGAGGTGCTAGGATTACCTGACCCCAGGAGCTGGAGGCTGCAGTGAGCCGTGATTGTGCCACCTGCACTCCAGCCTGGGTGACAGGGTGTGACCATGTCTCAAAAAAAAAAGTTAACTTACCAAATATGCCATAGTCTTCAGCACTCTGTTTTGTAGTGCTTTATTTTTTAACCTAATAAAAGCCTCATAAAATGGAAGTGGCCTGGGACAATGAGGGGAACCTGAAGTGCTGTGGGTGCCCAGGGCTGGAGGAAGCGGCCCTGTGTTCTCAGCCCTGCTCAGCTCCAGATGCTGTGCAACTGTGGCCCATCACCACTCTTCTCTGAGCTTCAGGTTGCCATGGGTGACCTCCGAGGCCTTCCTGCCCATAATTGTGGAGTCAGAGAAGACAGCCCTGCCTGGCAGGGAGGGAGATTTGGGTCCTTGTTGTCTCAGCGGGGCCAAGGACCTGCTGGGGAACCACAGGCAGGTTGCCTTCTGTCTTGTCTCACTTTCTTCATTGTGAAATGATGAACTCTGAGATTATTATCGTGCTGATGCTTCATGTGTCAGGACTTGGGGGGAGAGTGTATCCCTTTGGGGTCCAAGGTGGCTTGGCTGAGTTGGTCATTCCAACCCCTTCAGTCTTGGATTTCTTCTCCCTGAGCAGCTTGACTCCTCTGGCTCTAAGTTGGCCTGGAGAAGCTTGGCTGACCTGGACCATCCTGGAGGTGATGGGCATACTGGGGGAGTGGACAATGCTAAAAACTGTTCCCCAGAGGAGGTGCCTATATATGCAGACCACACCTGTGCTTCTCCCCGGTCATGTGTGTGGGCTGACCTTGCAGCTCACAAAGGCTCATGGGCATTAACTGTCCATTACCAGGAAGATAGCAAGCTGCAAAATATGCATAATGGAGCACCATGCAGCTACAAAAAGGTATGCAACAGCTCTGTGAGCAACTGGGGTCTCCAAGAAGTATGGTTAAGAAAAAAAAAAAATCCAAGTGCAGAGAGGAGTGTGCAAAATGCTACCACTTGTATGGAAAAACAGTATCTATGTAACTTGCCTATATATGCAGACCATCTCTGCAGGAATCCATAGGATCCTGGTTACCTGAACATAGTAATTGCCTCTGAGGACTGGAGCTGGGTGGCTGAGAGAGAATACTTATTGTCAGTTTATTCTTTTTTGTGTCTCTACAAGGGAAAGAACCAGTATGGGTAGACGTGCAAGAGGGGCTGGCTCCTGGGAAGCTGCTAATTGCATTTCTTTTTTTTTTTTTTTTTTGAGACGGAGTCTCACTGTGTCTCCCAGGCTGGAGTGCAGTGGCGTGATCTCGGCTCACTGCAAGCTCCGCCTCCCGGGTTCACGCCATTCTCCCGCCTCAGCCTCCCAAGTAGCTGAGACTACAGGCGCCCGCCACCACGCCCGGCTAGTTTTTTGTATTTTTAGTAGAGACGGGGTTTCACCATGTTAGCCAGGATAGTCTCGATCTCCTGACCTCGTGATCCACCCGCCTCGGCCTCCCAAAGTGCTGGGATTACAGGCTTGAGCCACCGCGCCCGGCCTGCTAATTGCATTTCTTGATCTCCATGCTGGGTATACAGGTGTGCTCAGCTTGTGAAAACCCATTGATTTCAAGTACACCCTGTGCACTTTCCTGAATGTGTCTTATACTTCCATAAAAAGTGTAAACTTGGCTGGGCGCAGTAACTTATGCCTGTAATCCCAGCACTCTGGGAGGCTGAGACGGATGGATCACCTGAGGTCAGGAGTTCGAGAGCAGCCTGGCCAATATGGTGAAACCCTGTCTTTACTAAAAATACAAAACTTAGCCAGGCGTGGTGGTGCACATCTGTACTCCCAGCTACTTGGGAGGCTGAGGCAGGAGAATCGCTTGAACACGGGAGGTGGAGGTTGCAGTGAGCCGAGATCGCGCCACTGCACTCCAGCCCGGGTGACAGGGTGAGATCCATCTTAAAACAAAAAGTGTAAACTTAGCATGGTTTAAATGATTGTGTTGTGTATATGTGCGTGTTTAACAAAAATGCTGCAGAGCTGGGTGCAGTGGCTCACGCCTATAATCCCAGCACTTTGGGAGGCTGAGGCAGATCGCTTGAGCCCAGGAGCTGGAGACCAGCCTGCGCAACATAGTAAGAACCTGTCTCTACAAAATAAACAAATATATAAAATTAGCCAGGCCTGGTGGCATATGCCTGTATTTCCAGCTACTCCGCAGGCTGAGGTGGAGGATCACTTGAGGACAGGTTAAGGCTGCAGCGAGCTATGATCGTGCCACTGCACTCCAGCCTGGGTGACAGAGTGAGACCCTGTCTCAAACAAAACAAAACTTGGTGGGATTATAGTCTTCACTGTGGTTGTCTTTGGGATGAGTGATATTTCTAGAGTCTTGTAGCATTTTGCATTTATTTTACAATGAAAAACACAGGCAGGGAAACCTATAAATTTTTTTTTTCAGAAACAGTAATCAGTATAGAAGCTTTCTGGAAGGACACTCAGGAAGCTGCCTCTGGGGAGGGGCCTGAGGGAGGTCTGTACTTTTCACTGCATACCATTTGACACAACTTGGATTACTTACCAATGCAAACAGGGTATAGTAAAAACTATCTCACAAAGCAAAACAAATACTTATCTTTCTGTTCTAGCTGCTCTTACTAGTTAGAGATTGAGCCAGGGAGGCCCAGAGGGGTCAAGCAACATCTCTGGGGTCACCCAGCAAATCTGGTGGCGGAGTGGGCCTAGAGCCAGAGCACCCAAGTGTCTGCTCTGCCCCCACTCCCAGGTTTCCTGCCATTGACAAAGCCACAGTCCTTTTCCTGTGGCTTTGCCAGAGGCTGGCTATACCTGGCCGGGGTAGGCGCAGGGAGAGCAATGTGCTTTCCTAATCAGTTCCCGAAGGGGGAAGCACAGCCGCGCTGGGACACAGGATAACCACGCCAGTGTCCCTGGAACAGCAAGGACGTGAGGTAGAGGGTGCTTGGAAAGCTCTCCTGGGTGGGGGACCCTGGCCCCCTGGGGCCCTCTTTCCTCTACTTCTCACACCAAAGGGGTTAAGCGTGGTGGTTTCATGGCCTGCTCCAGCCTAGGGACTGGCAATTCCACAACTCCCTTGATCTCCCCGGGCCTCGGTTTTCATCTGTGAGGAAGACCAGGTTGGTCGGGCTCATTCCTGTGGTGTCTGGCACAATGCCTGGCACACAGAGGGTATTGGCAATCTGTTTGTCAATTTGCAAAATGGGAGCCACAATTCAGGCTCAGAGGGTCAAATGCAGGGGAGTGGGTAGAGGCAGAACAGAGGGGATAGGAATATGGACTCTGGGGCCAGACTTCAGTCAGTAAACATGAAATGGATCACTTGAGCTCAGGAGTTTGAGACCAGCCTGGGCAACATAGTGAGACCTTGTCTTTAAAAAAATAAATTAAAAATAAAAGTGTTGTTAAATAAATAAACTGTTGAGATAGGCATATGAATGCACCTTACTGAGGAGAGGGTGGCTGCCTGGCTGCCCTGGCCTTTCCCTGGCTCTCACCCTCAGGCCTCTCAAGCTTCTCTGATCCTCGCCTCACAGGGACACAGCCCCAGCCTGAGAGCGCGAAGAACTCCTAGCTGCACTGATCAGCTGTACCCATCGCTGTCTCTGCTGGGTCTACAATGGGGGAGACACCAGCCTTCACCTCCCAGGGCTCCTGGGAGTGTAATCGGGGTAATAGGTGCTGGTTTTCCACCTGGGGCATCTCCAGGGCAGGGAAGGAGCTGCTCTGGGCTTCAAAGGTGGACGGACTCAGGGTGTCACCCTGCCATGTGCCTCTGGGTGTCATTGGTCTTCTAAGTCATTTCAGATAACACAGCGGTAGGAATATTCCCCTTTAGCATGCACTCATTTGCACCTGTGGAAAACCACATGCCTTGTTGGTGATAGCATCAAAGAGGGATTGAAGGACGGCACGTTCACAAAATGGAATAATAAGCAGCTCAGAAAGAAATGAAATACCCTTTAGGTACTGACTTGGGATGATACCAAGCTAGATTAAGGAAAAAAAGGAGCTGAAAGTGTGTACGATGTGCTGTCATTTGTGTATTTGCCTGATCATTCATAGCGAATGGGACATCACAGGAAACTGGTGCCCTAGGCTGCTTGCAGAGAGGAGAGCTGGTGGCCGGAGGACAGGGGCAGGAGACTTTTCAACACATATCCTCTGGTACCTTCCGAATTTTGAACCATGTGAATGAAATGAACGCAGTCCTTATTCAAAAATAAATAAAATTAAGATTTCTTTACCAACCATACCAGACACCTAACAGTTGTTAAGAACATCTGATAAATAGCAGACTGAGGAAGGTTTGGTTATGGCTCCCGGAGAGGGGGCTCTGCCTGTCTTCCCCAGCCCCACCCCTCTAGGGCTCAGGGCAGCCCCTGGAACGTCTGTGCCTCTCTCTAAGTCCAGGGGAGGGCCCACCTCTGACCTCCGATGTCCACAGGTCCCCTCCTCAGCTCAGAACGACGTCTTTTATTTAAAAATAGCTTTTATTTTAAACTCACCAATTCTCTCTCTCACACACACTCACACTCACGCACAGACATACACATACACCCTCTGTCACCAACAGTCTGTGTTTTTCCAAAGTTCTGCCTTGTCTCTGACCAGCCAGAGCTGCGCAGGCTGAATGGATCCTCACAGTTCTCCAGGATCGGGTGGAGATGTCCCGAGGGCCCTGCCCAGAGTGTCCTGGACCCAGGCCATGGTCCCCTGGTCCCCACACAAAGAAGGGGTGGGCTCGGCTCCTGGGGTCTTCTTCCCTGTACAACCAGTGGCTGGCTCCTGGCCTCCTTCTCCAGGGTCCAGGCTCATCTCCGCGGCCCTCGAAAGGGGGCTACCCCCCTCACCTTCAAGCAGCTGCCCCCCAGGTCACGACGGCCACCCTGCAGAGGGGGAGAAAGAGTATAAGGAGGTTCGATCAGGCCAGTGTGAACACTAACCTCTGTATCCACCAACAGGGATCCTGATAAATAAATCACAGTTCAGCCACACGATCAAGTTCTCTGCAGCAGAAAGCAGAAGAAACCTTTTCTGGACTGATACGGACTGCTGCCGAATGACAATGTTATGACAATGTTTAAGGACAAAAGCAAGGGGCAGGCTGAATGCGCCTGTGTGCTGTGATTGCTGGAGAGAAGTGCACGTGGGAAATTGTGAGTGGGTTTCTTCAGAGAGGAATTTGATGATGGAGAGAGGATGAGAGGGAGGCTCTCTCATGCTATACTTTTTTTTGAGACAGAGTCTTGCTGTGGCCAGGCTGGAGTGCAATGGAGCAATCTCAGCTCACTGCAACCTCCGCCTCCTGGGTTCAAGGGATTCTTCTGCCTCATCCTCCCAAGTAGCTGGGACTACAGGCGACCACCACCACGCTTGGCTAATTTTTGTATTCACGCTATACTTTTTTACCATTTCCATTTCTTTCCCATATGATCTGTTGCTTTTAAAAAAAGAAAAGGATCCAATACATTTTAAAGCATAGTATTTTACATGGGCAAAACCAGCACACCCCACAGTGGTCTTCCCCCTGCCTGAGTGCATGCCTAGTGGCTCACTCTTCCACCTTCAAAAAGGGGACTGGATTTCTGGCCTCCTTGACTTCCTTCAGGGCGTCCCCTTTGCCAGGAATGTGCTCTCAGGTCTTGTCTCCCTGGAAAGGTTTCTCCGTTCCTAAATTGCCTAGCACTTCCTGTCTTTCTGGGGACATTCCATGGGGACGAATCGCAGAAGGACAAGGCAGGGTCTCTCCTTTGTCCCACCTCTGGACTGGGATCTCAGGGAATGGTAGGGAAAAGGAGTTCTTCACTCTGTGATCCCATTTCCAGCCTGGGCTCTCTTGGCCCAGGACCTGACTTGGAGCAGGCACCAATCAATGCCGACTGAATTAAGTGGCAGCCATTGGAAGATGGGCTAATGGTGGCAGTCCCTGAAATCATCAGTCCCTACAGGGGCTGTCTCTACCAGCTCTTCTCATTGATATTTTCAGACTGGACACATGTGTTTCATCCTCACCATGAGCCAGAGAGGTCACAGATGTTAGAGCACCCCCTCTTTTGCGGCCTCCAGCCACTGAGTGACTGGCCCAGAGGCACCCAGCCAGTTGTAAAAGAGCTGGGCTAGAAATCTATGTTGTCCAACAATCTGTCCTGTTTCCAGGACACGATAGTGTCTGAAATCCCACTGTAAATGCTCATCGCCCTGAGCCTGGCTAGATGATGATGGAACAGGCAGCTTTCTCAGCCCACTTACAGAAACAGCTGACCATCTGGGAGCTCTGCCCCCTGCCCCCTCCACCCCCAGGTCCAGGTTGGGGCAGATCCATCCAGATGCGAGCCCAGCCTCCCTCGAGGCTCTTGCAGCCCAGGGACAACATGTTCACTCACAGGCAGGGCTATTTTGAGGGCTGAGGCCACAGTCCCAGCAGAGCCTGGGGCTTGGGCTTCTCAGACAAACTCTGGCAGGAGTGGCTGAGAAGGGCAGATAGGGGAGGGGGTGCAATATTAAGGTTGAATTAGAAAACTGGCCTTCCCCTCTTTAAGTCCTCAGGGACAGGGAGAGCTGCCCCCTTCCACCCCAAGTCTAGAGGTCATGTGGAGACCTGGGGTCCCAGAAGAATGCTGGGACTGTTCACCTCCCTGAACCTCGGTTTCTTCATCTATGAAATCGGGACAAAATGATTTTACTTGCCATCTCAAGGTGCAGTCGAATGTGAATGCAGCTGTGTAAGCTGCTAAGTGTGCTTAGAAGAGGTCCTGACAGCCGGGTATGGTGGCTCATGCCTGTAATCCCAGCACTTTTGGGAGGCCGAGGCAGGCAGATCATGTGAGGCCAGGAGTTCGAGACCAGCCTGGCCAAACATGGCGAAACCCCGTCTCTACTAAAAATACAAAAAATTAGCCAGGTGTGGTGGCTGGCGCCTGTAATCCCAGCTACTGGGGAGGCTGGGGCAGGAGAACTGCTTGAACCCAGGAGGCAGAGGCTGTAGTGAGCTGAGATCATGTCATTGTACTCCAGCCTGGGTGACAGAGCGAGACTCCGTCTCAAAAAAAAAAAAAAAAAAAAAAAAAAAAAAGAGGTCCTTACAAGACCCCAGTTTGTTTGTCCCTTAGGAACTTAGCACCAAGGGTCTTCAGGAAGCACCATGGTTAGGAGTTAGGTTTAAGTGAGACAGACCTAGGCTTTGATCCCTACTTTGCCAAGGGCCAACTACTGCACCTCAGGCAAGTGATTTCATCTCACTGAGCCTCAGTTTCCCCCCCCCCGTAAAGGGGAGTTACTTTATAGGATCACACAAGCTAACATAGGATTACACAGGCTAATCTAGGTAAAGCCTTGGTACAGTGTTGGGAATATAGTAAATGTTCATAAGTATTACTATCAGCATCATCTACTGAGAGTGCCTCCTGGTCCCAGCTACCCTCTGGGTATACCAACAGGGGAGAGAGAGCCTTACAAGATGATCCTGTCCGATCCCCACCCCCAGGTGACAAAGGGAAAACAGGGCAGAAACAAGAACCCCCGTTCCACCTCCCACTTGCTAATTCTACCACAGAGGGCCACACCTAACCCGTCCTTCAACAGAAAGATGCTACAGGGAACTGTTTCCACGGCAACCCCAACTCCAGACTGGCCAGGATGGGAGGGAGGTGGTGGCTCAGGTTAAAGGAACAGGGTGTTGGGTCTTAAAGCTCTCTGGCCCCCCCAAAGCTCAGAAGGGAACAAGAGCTCCCCAAGACAGCCAGTTTTCTTCCAGCAGAGTCTTCAAGGGGCCATAGCTGGCCAGGATTGCCCCTCTCGCCTATTCCCAGAGGAGACTGTGGGGTTGAGAGCATTGTTTCTACAGCCAAATTTGGCTGGGTTCTTGGTCCCATAGACAGATCCCAGGGAAGCAGCCAGGCCCAGGGGAGGTCCCTGTGAGCTGTGGGACAGGCCTGAGACCTGCAGAGAAGTCCCCCAGCCTGCCTGCTGTGGGGGTGGACACATGACAGTTACAGGGACTTACCCCTGTAACCTATCCCACGTCTCAACCAGGCAGGCCTGAGTTTGAATCCTGGTTCCATCACTGACTGTGTGTCTCTGCGCCACTGGCAGCTCCTCTAAGCAAGTGGGGATAACCGCAGCGCCTCATTCCTGGCTGTTGCCTGATTTTAATGATAACTCATGAAGAGTGCTTAGCACAGATCAGTGCTCATGAAGGCTGCTGTCACTGCTGTTACTGGCCATTGTGCTCCCCCTCTGCACTCCCGCCACTTTTAGCCTCTTCCCTCTTCCTTCTCTAGGTCTCAGCTCTTGCTGTATGCCCCAATCCTAGAACACCCTTTCCATCGGCCTGTCCCTGTTCTAAAGCATCCTTCAGAAATGTGACACAGAAACCCTGTCAGCACTCACCCTGGGTTGGGGGCTTCCTCTGGGCTCTGAGAATCCCTTTGTGCTTCCCCTACCCCATCATCAGACCACAGCATCCTCATCTTCATCTCCCTGCCCTGACCCTGGGGCTGCACTGTCAGGTCCTGACTGGTGGATGGGTAGGGACCTATAACCTGCTTCTCTGGGGTTCTCAGAGCCAACAGCAGGCAGCTGTCGGGTAGCTAAGGGTTGCTAACTGGAATGAATGGGTGAAAGGCACTCAGGGAGTATCCCTGAGGGCCCCTTCAGGTCTTCCCATCTCAGGAAGCCTTAAAGGCCCACTCCTGGCTTCTCAGCCCAGCCTGGGGCACTGACAGGGGCCCACAGCTGGGAGCAGTAGGGACCATGGAGAGGGTACAAGCCTGAGGCTAAGAAGACGGATTCAGGGCAACTGAGGCAGCCAAGTGTTGAGAAAGCAGGCTGGATGTCTGATGGGCCAGACAGAGGGTGGTCTCAGGCCAAGATGCAGAGGCCTCCGCAGAACAGGGTGGAGCAAGGGACCAAGGGGAGCTGTGAGAACCAAACAGCAGGGAGTCAGGGGCCTAACTCCAATTCCCCATGCCCTTCCACTTGGCCACCAAAAGTCAGTACTCTCTCATGCTCAGTTTCCCTGGATGCAAATGGTAGCTGCTGGAATACAAGTTGTTAGACAGGCTTCTTTACTGTAGGAAAAACCCAGGCCAGAAAGGCACAGGATCTGGGGATGAAGCAGGTTCCTTGGGGCCTGGGCAAGGTTTCAGCCAAGAGGCCACCTCTGCTGCCACACAGCCCCCGCCCACCCCTACTAGCCTGGTCCACTTCCTTGCCCAGGACACACTGCAGGAGCTGCACACCAGCTCCCTCCAGCTGAGCCAAGAGTGCCCTCTCCCAACACCACGTCCTTTTGGGGGCTGGGGGCTCTCAGGGGGCCCCTTCTTCACTCCTACTGCTCATCCGCTGGGAACCTCAGGCTCTCGGTTGGGGGTTTGTGGCGTCCTTTCTTCTCAGTCTCCTGCTCTTGGGTTAGATCTCAGGACAGGGGACAATTACTTCAAGGTGGGGGCAACACACACCAGGCAAACCTAGGGCGAGCACCCCAGCTTCCCAGCTGAGTAAATGTGGGCAGGTGATTCCATCTCTGATGCTCAGATCTTCACGAGGATAAAATGGGCAGAAAAACTACCTGCCTGAAGGGATTCTTGTGAAGGCAAAAAAGTGGATGTGGAGCGCATCAGCACAGAGGAAGACTCAATAAAAGATGGACTTTGTTATTCCGTCCTCATGCTGTCTTCCCAGCAGGAAGGAAGTACCAGCACACCTTTCGTTGGAGGGGATATCCCACACTGAGCAGTTAAATCAGACCCGAACTCTGGGTTTTCCTGCATCCTTTCTGTTTGGGGGACAGGACATTAAGTCAGTGGTTCTGTTCCACACCAGACCCTGGGCTTGGGGAGCCGCACCCAGCACAATTCCACGTCGCTTCCCCCTGGCCTCGTTGGGGCCCCTTCCCGGAGAGGCAACGTCCCCCGCCTACCCCGACCCAGTGGCCGCAGTGAGGGACGCAGCACACTCACCCCCTTGCGCTGGTTGCTGAGGCAGAATGTGCAGATGGAGCGCGGCTGGCGGCCGCCGTCGGCGGCGGTGGGGACGGCGCTCTTGGCACTGCCGGCGGCGCGGA
This sequence comes from Macaca mulatta, assembly GCF_049350105.2. Lineage (NCBI taxonomy): Eukaryota > Metazoa > Chordata > Mammalia > Primates > Cercopithecidae > Macaca > Macaca mulatta. The sequence continues at coordinate 83,535,801 of NC_133415.1, read as the reverse complement.
AGCACGGCTGCCCGTCGTCGGCCGAGTCGCCCAGCAGCAGCACGTTGGCCAGGTGCGCGATGTAGCTGGATGCCAGGCGCAGCGTCTCGATCTTGGACAGCTTGCGGTCCACCGGCTCGGTGGGGATGAGCGTGCGCAGCGCCGTAAAGGCCGTGTTCACGCTCTGAGTGCGGTCCCGCTCCCGTGCGTTGGCCGCCTGCCGCTGTCGCACCACCACCACGGGGCCCGCGCCGCCGCCCGCCCGCCGCCCGCCCCCGGGGCCCGGGCCGCGCCGCGCCGCCTCCAGGCCCTCGCAGCAGCCGAACGACTGGTCCGACGCGTCGCTCTCGCTGCGGTTCTCCTCGTCCTCGCTTAGCAGCCGCACGTCCGGGTACAGCACGTGCGCGCCGACTGGCCGCAGCAGCGCGAACGCCATGGGCGCCGGCCGCGTCCCTCCGAGCTCCGCGTCCCAGCGTTGGCCGCGCCCCGCCGTGCGCTCCCGCGCGCTCCCACGGCCCCGCCGGCCCCCGCCTTATAGGCGAGGGAGGGGCCAAATGGCAAGGCCGCCCCGGCCGGGGGCGGAGGGCTCCGCCCGGCCAATGGGGAGGCACCCGCCGCACCCTGGCCAATGACTACGCGCCCACCGCCTCCGTTCCCTAGGTTGAAAGCGGCCCGGGAGCTGGTGGCCCACCCCGAAGGCTCCCATTCCGGGCTGGCTAGCCGGGCAGATGCTGGAGGTCTGGGCGAGTCTGCCGGGGTGGGCCCAGATTCGAACGTTTTGTCCCCAGCCTGGACCACCTGGGAGACGCGGGCAGGTCCCTTTCTCCTCTCTTGGACTCAGTTTCCTCATTCGGAACGTTCAGATTGCGGAGAAACAGCTAGTGTATTCCTGCCCTCAAATTCTAATCCTGTAGTTCTGCAACTTTCATGTGCGTAAGAACTGGGGAGGGGGCTTTTGCTATTACAGAGTCCCAGATTGCTCCCACTCTGATTAAGCAGTTCTGGAACGTGCCCAGGAACGTGCATTTTGTAACAAGCCATTGGTGATAGTGGTGGTGTCAGTGGAGAACACTTGGAGAAAAGCTATAATCTCTCCAAATGAGGATTCGATGGTGTCTTGTCCCTGAAGACAAACTTAAAAAAAAAAAAAAAAGCAAAACAAAACCACAACACACAAACACCAGTAGTTCGTTCATTTATTCAACAAATATTCGTTGGATCCCTACTATATGTCAGGCATGGTTTTAGGTCAGGATACAGCCATTAACAAAACAAATTTTTCACCCTCACGGAACTGATGTTTTGGTTGAGGCACTACCGTGTGCCAGACGCGGTGCTATATACTCTATTGAGCCCAGCTGAGGCTGCAGGATGGCAGCCCTGAGTTACAGGTAAGAGAGCTCTGGCCTTCAGTCATGCAGGTGGGAGTGGGGGCGCTAGCTCCAGCCTGTCCGGTTTCACTACTTCTTGGAATCCTACCACCACCATCCCATCGCGCACACACACGGGCTATCTTTCCTCAATGCCTGCCTTCCTTCTAGAAACCTTAGATTGTTCAGCCTGATGTGTCCTCCTCAGAGAACTGCTGAGCCAACGGTGGTTGCTGGGGTCTCCATCTCACTCGTGCCGGCTGCTCAGCTCTCTCCAGGCACTAGCTAAACCAGTATCCCACTTGGCCTTGAAAATAAGCCCGAATGGCAGCCCGTATAGCAGAGAGAACGCAGGGAGTGAAGTTGAAAGGCTCCTAGGTGCATTTTGGCTCCTCTGGGCGTCTGTTTTCCTGACGATGCCTGCAGCTCTGCCATGCTGTGCTTTCCCGGCTTCCCTGATCCAGGTCAGAACTGGGGGAAGAAGAGGGAACGAGGGGTTTCCCATGGCTGCCGGGGGTGGAGCCCCTTAGGATCCAGGGTCTGCGGGAGACTCTGTTCCCACACCTGGATTCCCCCACTGCCACCATTTGACCGTGACCCCAGCCAGGCTGGGCTTTGGGGAGGAGGAAGGCAGCCAGCATGGGCCCCCTCCCCGCAGGGCTGGTCCCACACACAGCCCCAGGCCAGGCTGCTGCTTCCTGAGCCGATGAATTATTACCGGGAGATTTCCTTCCCTGTCTGCGCCTCCTCACAGGGGCTCCCAGCTCACTTCACTTTCCCTTTCTCCCCCTTCTCCCCCTCCTCTCTGCTCCTGACCCTCAGGCAGCTTGAAATTCCTCTGTCCAGCCCCCTCCCAATTCCACCTCCAACTGGAGATGCCAAACAAGGCGTGAACTGGGCCGGAAGGCGAAGAGGGGCTTGCCTTGTAGGCTCATTCATTTATTCGCTCCTTAGGCAGATTTCTCGACACTTGGGACCCTGGGAGTAAAAGAAAACCATGAATGAGACTGAGACAGGCCTTCTGCAGCCGAGAGGGGAAGGCGAGCTATAAACAAAGGACTTCAAGACAATGCGGTAGGAGCAAGCCAGGGTCTGGTATCAGAGAGACCCAGTTCCGGTTCCAAGGTCAGCTGCTTCCCAGAGTCTCAGTTGCCTGCTCTGAAAATGAGATAATAATAGTACTCATACCCAGGGCTGGTGATGGTTCCATGAGTTTGTGCCAGTAGAGCTGGGGCCTGGCACACAGGAGTGCTCAATACCTGCGAGGAGTTTGTGCTACTGTTTTTAGGGGCTGGCCCCAGCCAACTGCCTGGGAAAGGGCTGAGCAGCATGGACTTTTCTAGTTCTTGTCCCTGGGAGTGCAGAGGGGACTCCTGCCACATTCTCAGCTCACCTACACAGGGGACCTCAGCTTCCCCCATTCTCTGTCCCTCACTCTGCTCCAGCCATACTGGCCTCCCCACTAAACCTGGAGCCCACTTCTTCCTGGCTCCCCGGCCCCTGATAGTCTCATAGTTTGCTCCCTCATTTCCTTCAAATCTTCACTCTATTCTTATCTCAGGGAGGCCTTCCCTGACCACCAGCACTAACAGTAATGGCTCCTCCCACCTGCCAGTATCCCCAGCTCTCCCTTTCCCTTTACCCTGCTTTATTTCTTTTTATAGCATTTACCACTGACTTTCATTCATTCACTTATTCATTCTACAAATATTAACTGAGCACCTGCTATGTGCTAGGCACAGTTCTGGGTACTGTGGATACAGCAGTAGACATGTTACATATTTATTTGTTTACCACCTATCTCCCTCCACTAAAGTATAAGCTCCATGGGGCAGGGACTTTGTGTGTTTGGCTTATCTCACTTCCTTCCCAACACAACCTTCTGAGGTAGTATTGTCATTATTCCCATTTTACAGATGAAGAAACAGAGGTTCAAAGAGGGGAAAGTGACTTGCCTGAGGTCACATGGTGGGCCAATGTGGGAGCTCAGATTGTTCTGACTCCAAAGTGGTTGCTCCTTCCCTAACCACATGGCTTCTGAGGGAGCCTAGAGGTCTGTGAGGGCTGAGTAGGAGTCTGCCAGATAAGAGGAGATAGGTATCACAGGCTGAGAGGGTAGAGGCTGGCCCCTGCCTCTCTGACCATGGGCACCCTTCACTCCCACAAAAAGCATTTGTTTCTCAGAGGCACCCACTGTGCTCATCTCTGAGCCTGTGCTCCAGCTGTCCTTCCTGCCTGGAATGCTGTCCCTTTGGGTCTGAGCAGACATGCCTAGTCCTCTGCCAGTGTTCAGAGTAGCAGATGGTGAAGGCCTCTTTGCCACTTTTTCCCAACCTTGTTGCAAAGTCTTGTTGTGTTCATCACACCATATTTTGACTTTTCTCTCTTCATCCATGATTCTCATTTCCATTTCCCTCCCCTCACAGGACACCCACTCGAATATCTCTGATGCATGTCTTTGGATATATATGTGTCTTTTTTTTTTTTTTTTTTTTTTTTGAGACAGAGTCTCGCTCTGTCGCCCAGGCTGGAGTGCAGTGGCGCAATCTCGGCTCACTGCAAGCTCCGCCTTCCGGGTTCACGCCATTCTCCTGCCTCAGCCTCCTGAGTAGCTGGGACTACAGGCGCCCGCCACCGCGCCCGGCTAATTTTTTGTATTTTTAGTAGAAACGGGGTTTCACCGTGGTCTCGATCTCCTGACCTTGTGATCCGCCCGCCTCGGCCTCCCAAAGTGCTGGGATTACAGGCGTGAGCCACCGCATCCGGCCCTATATGTGTCTTTATAAAATGTGCATGGTGTTGATTTGTGTGTGGGGGTTGTTAATGTACATAAATAGTAGTTTCAATAGATCTGTGTCATAGGCTATTTTGTTTCCTCGACACTGCTCTGTGTGCTGAGTCCAGCTCAAGTCCCTTGCTTCCCACTGCTGCTCAGCATGCACGGTGTGCGTGTGCCACCATGCCTCCTTTTCCCACCGCTTTCGTGACGGATGCTGGCTAGCTCCAGTTCCCACCTCCCCAAGCAAAGCTGTGAGGGACTTGCAGTGTGTGACTCTCATAGACTCCTGTGTGTATCTCTGGGATATCCCTCAGGGGCAGGATCCCTGGGTGGAGAGAAAACACACAGTTACTGCACTCTGTGACGGCTGCCTCAGTCTACATGACCAGCAGCAGGGCACGAGGGACCACTTTCTCCACCTGGACCCTGGCACTTGGAATTATCTGACTTCCTAATGATGGAGATACGGGTTGTTTTCCATCTCATTGTGCTTGCCTCCCTCACGGCGTGGGCAATAATGAATACTTGTTGCACTTTGGGAGGCCGAGGCAGGCGGATCATTGAAGTCAGGAGTTTGAGACCATCCTGGTCAACATGGAGAAACCCCGTCTCTAGTGAAAATACAAAAATTAGCCAGGCGTGCTGGCGCACCTGTAATCCCAGCTACTCAGGAGGCTGAGTCAGGAGACTCGCTTGAACCTGGGAGGTGGAGGTTGCAGTGAGCTGAGAATGTGCCACTGCACTCCAGCCTGGGCAACAGAGCAAGACTCCACCTCAAAAAAAAAAAAAAAAATATATATATAATGAATACTTGTTGCATGATTGAATGAAAAGGCTAATACACAGCCTCCCAGGTTTACCTTGTACCAAACCTCAGTCTAGAAGGTGGCAGTATATGTGTGTATGTTTGTGTGTGGAGAGGGGAATATAAGACAAAGTCCTATGCCTCAACCTAGAGAAAAAGACTAATAAGAGTTAGAATCTATTGAGGGCTTACTTTGTGTCAAGAATTCATAGGTGTATATTCACAACCTTAACTTGAGTTAGACAAGGTAAAATGCATTTCTCTCTCACATTCAAGGCCTTTGGAGGTAGGGCTGCTCTGGCATTCTGTGGTGTGGTCGCCGGCCTCCAAGATTGCCAGCAATGATCCTTGTCTCCTGGCATTCATCTGTGTGTGTAGACCCCTCCCCCATTGAATCAGATTTGACTCATGTGACCAAAAGAATATGACAGAAGTGACAGTATGTGACTTCTGAATCTAGCTCATAAAGGCATTGAGCTCCTCCCTTTTTCTTTTGAGTCATTTACTCTGGGGACAGCAGCCACCATGCCATGAGGACACTCAAGCCATCTGCGGAGAGGGACTAAGGTCCCTAGCCTACAGCCGTCACCAATTTACCAGCCAAGTGAGTGAGCCTCCTTGGATGTAGATCCTGAATTCCTGACCTGTAGGACCTATGAAAAAGAAGAAAGATAATACAGAAAGACAAAGTAAAAAGATAATAAATAATTATTGGCTGGACGCAATGGCTCACACCTGTAATCCCAGCACTTCATGAGGCTGAGACCAAAGGAAGAAAAAAGATAATAAATAATTATTGGCTGAGCGCAGTGGCTCACACCTATAATCCCAGGACTTTGTGAGGCTGAGGCCAAAGGATTGTTTGAGGTCAGGAGTTTGAGACCAGCCTGGGCAACAGAGTGAGACCCTGTCTCTAAAAGAAAAGAAGGAAAAGAAATTTGCTGGATGCTGTGGTGCATGCTTGTGGTCCCAGCTACTCTGGAGGCTGAGGCAGGAGGGTCGCTTGAGCCCAGGAGTTTGAGGCTGCGGTGAGCCATGAGCACACTACTGCACTCCAGCCTGGGCAACAGAGCAAGACCTTGTCTCCAAAAACAGAAAAATTATCAATGTTGTAACCCCCTAAGTTTAGGGTGTTTTGTTACGCAACATTAGATGACCAAAACAGATGGTGCCAGGGACCCAGGCTCTGTCTATCTTTTTACTGCACCATACATAGCTTCTACTTCCTAGTTCTCTTACAGAGCCAAAGGGCCACAGGAGCCATTCTGTCTGCATTCCAACTGGCAAAAAAGAGAAAGAGGCAGAAGGAAGAGCATGCTTTAATCTGTAGAACATCAACCTCACTTCTGTTCACATCCCATTGGCCAGATCTTGTCATTTGGCCACACTTAACTGAAAAGGAGGCTGAGAAGATAGTCTTTTGCAGGTAGGTGTCCATGTATGCAGCTGAACACTGGGTTTCTGTTAGTGAGGAAGAGGGGAAGAATGGCTGCTGGAAACGACGAACCATAGGTGTTATATGCCATAGGTGTTATCTCTGGAGATAATAATGTCACATGGTTAAGTCTGCAGATTTGGGAGCCTGACTGCCTGGTTTCATATCTCAGTTAGGCCACTTACCAGATGTATGATCTTGGGAAATTTACCAAACTTTTCTAGGCCTCAATTTCCTCGTCTGTAAACAGGGCTCACAGTAAAGCCTGCCTCATAGGGTTGTTATGAGGATTAAACGAGTCAATGTATGTAGGGTTTATAACAGTCCTGGCACATGGTATGTATGTTAGCTGTTTTCATTATATAATCCTTACGAGGGTTTTTTTTTTTTTTTTTTTTTTTTTTTAACGGAGTTTCACTCTTATTGCCCAGGCTGGAGTGCAATGGTGCAATCACAGCTCACTGCAACCTCTTCCTCCCAGGAGAATTCTCCTGCCTCAGCTTCCCATGTGCTGGGATTACAGGCATGCTGATTTTGTATTTTTGGTAGAGACTGGATTTCACCACGTTGGTCAGGCTGGTCTTGAACTCCTGACCTCAAGTGATCCACCTGCTTCGGCCTTGCAAAGTGCTGGGATTACAGGCATGAGCCACCATGCCTGGCCACAAGGGGTTTTCTTAAGGTCCCACAACCAGCAAGTGATGGAAGCAGAATTTGGCCCGAGAGCATTTTTTTCCACTTGCCTCATCCCATAGAAATTCATAGAGTGCAAGATCAAGACCCAGATCAGTACACAGCACATAATAAGCATCCAGAAATATCTGTTGAATGAGTGTGTTAAATAAACACATAAACTGTCCTTACATAGAGATGCTAGGTTTTGTTTGGTTTTGTTTTATGTTCAGTTCATGAGAATGCTCCATTGACCCCATCTGGTTCCTCTAGTCTGGGGCTGATGCCCTTGATTCCATGCTAGAACTCAGTCCCTCCAGGGTCCCTCCAAGCCATCATTTTTAGGGGTGAATTCCTGAGAACACTTGTTCTTGCAGATGCTCAGGATTCCATGATTTTTTTAAAAAGTCAGAGAAACTGCATTTTATATCCCTCTCCTAGAGACCTACAACACATTAGCATGTTAAAGACTCTGAGAAATCCTGCAACAAAAAAACTTATTGGGCTTCATTTCAATCTGCATTTTATCTTCTTCTTATTTTTTTGAGACGATGTCTTACTCTGTTGCCCAGGCTGGAGAATAGTGATGCAATCATGATTCACTGCAGGCTTGACCTCCCAGGCTCAAGCAATCCTCCCACCTCAGCCTCCCAAGTAACTAGGACTATAGGCATGTGACACACCCAGTTAATTTTTAATTTTTTTTGTAGAGATTTAATTTTTTTTTTGTAGGCAACTATGTTGCCTAAGCTAGTCTCTAACTCCTGGACTCAAGCAATCCTCCTGCCTTGGCCTCCCAAAGTGCTGAGATTACAGACATGAGCTACTGTGCCTGGCCTCAATGTGCATTTTCTGAGTTTATTTTAGACTTACTTGATTATTGACTCACTTCCTGCCCCCAACACCAGACACCTAATAGAGAATACAGTTTAGCAGACATTTCTCCAGGCTGTTACCACTGACATCTACCTTGCTGTGAGTGGGTATCCATTCTTTCTAGACAGCATGTTTGATAGGAGTGAAGTGGAAGTGAGCAGGTGGGTGCTGGTTACCAGGAAGAGATAGGGTAAGACGGGGAACATACGAGCATATGCCCGAGCCCCACTTTCTAAGGGACATGAAAATATCATTGAAAATATAACAGGTAGAGAAAAATGTATTTCGTGGTACTTCTTTCAGGGAAAATGCAATGTAAATTGAAATAATAATATTATTGAGGGGTAACAATATGCCAGGCACTCTTCTAGGAACTTATTTAATCCTCATAGTAGCCTCATGAGCTAAGTACTATTAATGTTCCCGATCTATAGGTGAGTAGACTAAAGAGCAGAAAGGTTAAGTAATTTACTTAAGGTCACATAGCTAGGGAGTGGACAGGAATTCTTTGATAAGTTGCTTGTGGTGAGGATAACAAAGGAAGACCCTCCCCCAGGGTATTTTAAGCTCAGATGATCACAAAACTCTGCTCCAGGGAGAGTGAGATCACTTGGTTGCAGAGCACTGATTTTGTTGAGTAGAGGATGCAAATTTGGGCCAGAGTGGAATTGTTCAATGATAGAGAGGAGGTTGGTGCTGCCATGGGTGCCCTCCTTCAGCTCCATCGCTTTAAGGAAAGGATGAGCTCATGTTTAAAGACTATTAAGTTGAAGGAAGTGCTAAATAATTTCGCCTGGTCAGGTACCCACCTGACTCAGGTTGACCCTGACACCAGTGCCAGGTGTGGCAGGATCACCAACATGCTGTAGAAGATCAAGATAATGCTAAATGAAACTACCAATTAAGGCTTCTTTGAAAGCTCAAGGAGTTTGGAGCTCAGAGTTGCCAAGAACAAGTTTGAATGGCCTAAGGCCACCATGCTATGAGGAAGCCTAGGCCACATGGAGAGGCCACGTGCTTTTGATTGGTTGTTCTAGTCTTTCAGTTCTCCCAGCTCCAGGAACAGATACGTGAGTGAAGAGGCTTTCATACAATTCCAGCCTCAGTTATTGAGTCTTTGCCATTGAAGCCTCAGACATCACGGACAGTGACATATCTTCACTGCTCTGCCTGTTCTGAATCCTGAACTACAGAATCCGTGAGCATAAGGAAATGCTTAAGACACCAATTTATCAGGTAATTTGTCACACAGCAACACTAATTGTGACTGTAGCTCACTAAAATGCCTTCCAAATATTATCTTCACAACTAAAAGCACCAAAAAACCTGAAAGTACAGTCGATTTTCATTATTTGCTGTAATTATATTCTAGAAAGTCACTATAAACACTGAATTAGCAAATACTGAACCACTGCTCCTAGGTGAAATACAGGCTTAGGTTCCTGTGAACCATTCTCTTCCCAACATGTTCATCAACTGATCAATACATAAGCTTGTTTCATGCATGTTTCTGTTGAAAGACACCCTGTTTAATACATATCGTTGATTTGCTCACATTGCACTCATGGCCAACAGCACTGTAACTCACGCCTGAATGAAGCTTATCTAACTCACATGATCTTCTCTGTAAGGCACATCAAAGCCTTCTGGTGCTTAGGAACATTAGACAGCACTTCAGCACCACGCCCGGGGTCATTGTCAACAGTACAATCACCAGCAGAAGACACAAACATTTGTAAAATGTGGCACAAAAAATAGACTGTGAAAAGGACAGTTGTTTACAGTGTGAGAGCTGAAACAAGAAGGCAGCATGTCACTTTGTCTGATCTCACCTGGAAACGTGCATCAGGTGACTTAAATTTTTTTTTTTTTTTTGAGACAGAGTCTTACTCTGTAGCCCAGACTGGAGTGCAGTGGTGAGATCTATGCTCACTGCAACCTCTGCCTCCCGGGTTCAAGCAATTCTCCCACCTCAGCCTCCTGAGTAGCTGGGACTACAGGCACGCGCCACCATGCCTGGCTAATTTTTGTATTTTTAGTAGAGATGGGGTTTCACCATGTTGGCCAGGATGGTCTCAATCTCTTGACCTCGTGATCTGCCCACCTCGGCCTCCCAAAGTGCTGGGATTACAGGTGTGAGCCACCACACCTGGTCAGCGACTCAAATTTTTCATGACTCCTCGTGTTGATTTTGAGGTTACAAATTTAGTGAGTAGATGAATCCACGACTCCAGAATCAGTGACGAAGAAGAATTGACTGATTGTTTAATAAGTTCAGGGCTTGCAGTCGTGACTCATAATTGGAGAAAGCGAGGCATGGAGGAAGTCAAGGGGTGTCCCAAAAGGCCTCGCTTTTCTTCTTTGCAAACTGTGGCTGATGAGGGCCATTCTGTGGGGTTTGTGGAGAGAAGGGATAGTAACAACAACTTCATTGTATGGGGCTTTGTGCTGCACACTTTACACACCTGGTAATTTAAAACTCACAATGATCCTAGCAGATGGATCCTATTACCAAGTCCATTTTACAGATGAGGAAGCTTAGACCCAGCAAGGTTAAGGGGCTGTGCTCAAGGTCTTACCATCTAGGAGAGGCAGAGCTGGATCTGAAGCCATTTCTATTCTCAGCCCCTGCTGTGTGCTTTCCCACCATGATCTCCAGACTTGCCTTGAGCCCATGTTGCTAAGGCATGTGGCACGGTGCCTGGCACACAGTAGGCTCACAGTCATGGCTGCTTTGATGATGATCATAAACTGGGATCTGGGGCCTCTGAGGTGATTCTACCAAGGGGACCTGGGGGAAGCTGAGTCCTGGGGCAAAGTGGGGGCCAGCACAGAAGCTGCTGGGGAAGGAACTGAGCCTGTGTGGTGGGAAGATAGGGCATGGAGCAAAGAGGATCTTGAATCAGACCCCGTGGTCCCCTCCCACAGAGGGTTAAAGCAGCCCAGCCTCCTTCCGGCTGAGCGGAAATCAGGTTCTGAGAGCTGAGCAGGGCTCTGGAGGGATGTTTTTCTTCTCCATTTGTCTGCTTGTGGCTGGCCCATAAAATCCACCGGAACTCCATGCTGGACTGAGGCATTCCTGCTGAACAGGGGCATGGAGAACGCAGGCTGGGAGGGGCACAGTGTGGCTCCTTATCAGAGCAGAGACCACCCCATCTTCAAGGCCCCAGCTCCAGGCTGGGTGACCCCCTCTGGAGGCCTCACAGGATTCCTGGGTAAGGGGAGGGACCAGGATCGACAGGGTGGGGGAAAGTCCAAGGAACAAGTGATACCCCCTCCCCCCTTTCCAAAGTGAATTTGCAGGGTGAGGAATGAGAGGAGACAGGGAGGGGTCAGGCTGTGGCAGATCACTGAAGTGTGATGCAGGTTCCACCTTCTATGCTGTGTGACACTGGGCAAGTCTCTGCCCGTTTCCTCATCATTGCAATCAGGGGGCTGGAGCTAGATGACCACCATATGTCATTTCCTAATCAGAGCTGACAGTCTGAGGCTCTTTCTGTCTAGTTGGCACCTTGCACGCATGTCCTCCCCTGAAGGCAGTGCAATTATTATAACCCCTATTTTAAAGGTAAATAAACTGAGGCTCATTGAGGCAAGGTGGCCTGAGCAATTTCGCCCTTGAAGGGCTGGGACAGGATGCAAACCTAGACAGTTGGTGCCAGAATCCATCTCTCAAGCATTCGCTCTCCTGCCTCCCAATACGAATTTCTAATTCTCTTTGCCCTGGGATGACCTCTCCTTTGTCTCTTGGCTTGATGACCTCATTTTTAAAGATACGGCTCATGCATCACCTGTCCTGACTAACTAAGCTGGGTTGGGGCTCCTCTCTGTCTGCTCATGCCTCTGGGAAGTAGCTGTCTCTTTTGGTCACTGGACTGTGAGCCCTGGATGAGCAGAGCCAGTTCAATTTTCCTGGAAGATTCTAAGTGCTTGTGGTGGTTTTAGAACATGGCTGCATTAAGAAGTGGGGTCCATTGGTAGCTCATGCCTGTAATCCCAACACTTTGAGAGGCTGAGGCAGGAGGACTGCTTGAGCCCAGGAAGCTGAGGCCAGCCTGGGAAACATGGAAAAATCCCGTGTCTACAAAAAATACAAAAATTAGCCAGATGTGGTGGCATGTGCCTGCGGTCTCAGCCACTTGGGAGGCTGTGACAGGAGGATCACCTGAACCTGGGTAGGTAGAGGCTGCTGTGAGCTGTGATTGCACCACTGCACTCCAGCCTGGGTGACACAGCAAGACCCTGTCTCAGAAAAAAAAAAAAAAAATTGGGGTGTATGTCTCCTCCTCTTGAGTCTGGGTGGGCTCGTGACAGCTTTAGCCAATAGAATATGTCCGAAGTGACTCTGCGACTTCTGAGACTGTTCATTGGCACCCCGTTTTTGGAGTGCTGAGCTGCTGTGGAAGATGTTCAAGTAGTCTGGGACTACCATGCTGTGAGGAAGACCAGGCCACACAGTGGGTCACATGTAGGCACTCCTAGTCTTCAGGTCATCCTGGTCTGGGTACTCCAGATGATTCCAGTTCTTAGTTGTTTCATATCCAGCCTTTAAGTCCTCCCAGCTGAGGACCAAACAAGCCATCCCCACAACTCCTGGCCGGAATTCCTAAGCATAATAAAATGGTGACTGCTTAAAGCCACTGAGTTTTGGGGTAGTTTGTTACACAGAGATAGTAACTGGAACAGTGCGACCACCCTGGACATGTCACCTTCCTCTCTGGCCAGCCAGAAGGTGCGGCAGCCACAGAGCTCTCTGCCTCCTCCCTTCCCTCTGCGGTGTGCTGTTGATGCAGCAGCCAGAGGTGTCCCATAAATGCTTCAAACAGACCACGTCCCTCCTTTGCTCAAAACCATCTGTTGGCTCCCAGCTCACTCAGAGGAAATGCCAGATTCTTACCATGGCCCAGAGGCCCCACATGATGGGACCCCTCTCCAGTCCATGACCTCTCTGTCCTGTTTCCCACCCTCTCCCCTCTCCAGCCACACCGCCTCCTTGCTACTCCTCGAACACCAGACACTCCCTGTCTCAGGGCCTTTGCACTTGCCGAGGACAGTGCTCCACTGCCTGGAACATTCTTTCTCCAGGGGTTGCTTGGTTCAGTCCCTCATCTTGTTCATGTGCCTGCTCAGATGTCATCTTCTCAGTGAGGCCCTCTCTTCCTACTCCCGAACCCCTTGACGTGCTCTATTTTTCATCTTGCCATGACCCTTAGAACTACCTGACACACTATGCACTTTACTTATTGTGTTCCCCCACCCACCCCCTCCACCCTAGAATGTCAATACCACAGGGTAGGAATCTTTGTTATTCTTTAATGTATCCCCAGTGCCTGTAAGAGTACCTAACACTCACAGGGGGTTGCTGAATGAATGAATGAGCTGTAGGAGCCTAGAAGGGGTTGGTTGCCTTCCCTAGGGCTATGTGTGTGGGGAAGCAGAGTGGGTGAGGAAAGGGCAGGATTGGAGTGGCTGGGTTGAGCCAGTGTGGCCAGGGCTGGAGGACATTTCATGGAAGTGACAACTCGCTGCCCAGCTGGGGAGTCCTGAGGATGGGAGAGTGCAGGGCAAGCCTTTGAAGATGCAAACGTGGGTCATCTCTGGGGCCTCCCTCCTTCCTGGTCTTGTGTGTCTCCGGCTCTGCCAGTAAACAGGATCTCTGGGGAACTGCCTGAGAACCCTGCCCAGTGCCGCAGAGGCCCTGACGTGCTCCTTCCTGAGCTATAAATCGGGTACCTTCCAGCTGTGTGACATCCTGGATTTGATGGGGAAGGCAGGGAAGACAGATTTGTTGCAAAGAGCTGTGCACTGCACCTTGATTTCCTTGTTAGCAAAATAGGAAGGATAGGAGCATTGACTTCAAGGAGTGGCTATGAAATTGAGTGAGATAATGCATGAAAGTCCTCTGTAAACAGAGATGCTTCAAGGACCCATTCGTGGGTGGAGGCACAGGGAACAAATCCCAACTCTGCCGCTGAGCTCTGTGTCTTCATGTGTAAAATGGGGTTAATGTGAATCTGTAACTTCCTGGGGCTACTGAGGGATTCAAAAATGCAGAGAAAAGTCTTAGTACCCAATGAACGTGCACTAGATGTTAACAGTTATTAATGGTAACTATTACAATAATGATAGAGAATCAGATGTTATTGAGAAGCCATTTGGGAGCCCAAGAGTCTCAGTTCATGCCCCAGAGGGGACAATGGACTTGGCACGACACGATTTCAATCCTGTGCCTTTTGTGTATATTTCAATCTGGTCAGAGACTATCTCCTACTCACAGGCCACCTCCTTCCCCTCCCCTCAGAAAGGCTATGCCTGTGTACACACCACTTCCCTAAAATGTGCTGCAAGAGTTGATATCTAGCCAGGCACGGTGGCTCATGTCTGTAATCCCAGCAATTTGGGAGGCCAAGGCAGGAGGATGGCTTGAGTCCAGGAGTTCGAGACCAGCCTGGGCAAGACGGTGAGACCATATCTACTAAATAACTTTTAAAAAATTAGCTGGGTGTGGTAGTGTGCACCTGTAGTCCCAGCTACTTGGGAGGCTAAGGTGGGAGGATTGCTTGAGCCCAGAAATTCAAGGCTGCAGTGAGCTATGATTGCACCATTCCACTTCAGCCTGGGCAACAGGGCGAGACCTTGTCTCTAAAAAAATTTTAAACAAACAAACAAACAAAGAATAAATATCTAGCTTTGAAGCCAGCCTTGGGGGTGGGGTGGGAGGAGGACAATTTGTGTGTAGGAGTTCAGATCCAGGCCCCACCACTCCCCAGATGTGGAAACTTAGACATGTTATTTAATTGTTCTATGCCTCAGTTTCCTCATCTGAAAAAGGAGAATAATGATAGTACCCATCTCTTCCAGTTGCATTGAGGACCGAGTGAGTTAAAAAGTACCCAACACACCATATGAGATAGTGCTATTTTCATTCTACCAACAGGTAAACTGAGGCTCAGCTAGGCGAAAGAACTTGGTTCACGCTATCAGTTGTGTTGTTTATTGGCCCTAAGTTGTGACAAGTTTCATTATACCATTAGAAGCCCCCAAACAGTAAACTCATTGTTTGTGAGGTATCTCCTCTATCTCTTATTGATTTTTTAGTTAAATGCTAATCATTTATAAAAAATGGATAAGATAAAAACTTAACATTGAAACATCCATGGGCTTCTTTCCATAAGAAATGGAGAAACTCTTGCTACTAGTATTAAAAGGTCTTGAGTTCCAGTTTGGGATACACCAAGCAAGGTAATAGGAAGTCCTTGAAGGTTCTTGAGCAGGGGGAAGCATGAACTTAAAACATATGAACCATGTGTTTGGGTCAATTCAGGTTACTGAAACTTAGACATTGCTGGTGGGATGCAAATTGCTACAATCTCTATGGAGGGTGATTGAGTTCCACAAATATTTAAGATAAATGGAAGAGCTCCTACCAAATGCCAGGTGCTATTCAGGTGTTAAGGATTTGCAGCAAATAAATCCAACCAAGTCCCTTTGCCTGGTGCTTATTTTCTGGAGAGGAGACACACAATGAATGAATATACAACTTAGTATAGCATGCACTGGGGAAAGAAATGAGAATATTTCAGGTAGAGGGAACCTTAAGTATGAAGACATGGAGAGCATGTGTGGAGCCCAGGGTGGGGCAGTGAAGAGATGGGCAGAAGGAAAGAGGTGAGAGAGGTCATGGGGTCATACAGGTGGGGCTTCAGAGCCATCATAAGGGTGTCTTACTCTGAGTAATGTGGGACGCCATCATAGGCTTCTGAGTAGAGGAGGGGCAGAATCTGACCTGGGATTTGAGAGGATCCCTCTAGCTGCACCGTGGAGAATGGACAATGGGGCCAGGGCAGAAGCTGGGAGCCCAGGGAGGTGGGTGGCTTGGGTCAGGGTAGTAGCAATAGAGATGGTGAGAAGTGGTCAGATTCTGGATCTGTTGTGAGGAGATGGTTTATCAAAGGGCTGGCAATATCTATCAAGGTTGCAAATGCACTTGCCTTTGATTTAGCGTATCTGCTTTGGGACTTTGTCCTACATTTGTACTTGCACATGTGTGCAATGACCCATCTACAAGAATGTTTACTGCAGTGTGAAGGGGGAACTGAAGAGGCTGGACACAGCCAAGTATAGGTGAAGATGTGGAGACAGCGATGGGGGTGTGTTGACTGGAGCTGCCATCTGGAGAGCGATCTGTCCAGTTAAATCTGTATATTGGGTGCATAAATTATAGCCACCAATTATTTGACATTCCTACCATCTAGATGTAGGCCTATGTATCTGCTCTCTGAATCTGGGCTGGCCTGTGACTGCTTTGACAAACAACTATGGTGGAAGTGATGATGTGTCAGTTTCCAGGCTTAGGCTTTAAAAGATTGGCAGCTTCTACTTCCTCTTTCTTGGAACAATTACTTGAGGGGAAGCCAGCTGCCATGAAAGAACTCCAACCACCCCAAGACTGCCATTCTGTGAGGAAGTCCGGCCAACAATGGAAAGAAGTCCTCTAGGATGAGACACCATGTGATGGAGAGGGAGGCCAGGAACATCAAGACTGTAGACATGAGTGAAGATGCCATCTTGAAAGGGAACCTCCAGCCATAGCTGTTTTGGTTGATACCACATGGTTCACAGAGGTGCCACCCAGCTGAGCCCTTTCTAAATTTCACCCTTCACAAAGTAATGAATAAAACGAAGTGGTTGCTTTAAGCCTCTCAGTTGAGGGTAGTTTATTGTAGTGCAAAAGATAACCAGAATAGATATACCCTATGACCCAGCAATTATACGCCTGGCTGTATGTCCAGACAAAATTCTCATATCAGCCCATATAAGACATGGCCATATTGTTGTGGCAACAGAGAGTTAGAGGCCACCCAGGTGTCCATTACTGGGGTGGTAGGGAGGAATACATGGTAGGTGCAAAGAGCTCTAGGCAGCAATCAGAAGTCACAGGTGAAGCCACACATACAAGTCTGTTATGTTCTACATGAAGACTTATACACCACAGAATGCACAAAGAACCCATCAGAATCTGTGGAGGTGCAGAAAATATGAAGGGTAAATGGGATAAACAGGAATAACGAGAGAGAGAAAACAAAACAAAGGAGGGCACACAGGGGTCAGTTATGATAATCTGCCATGAATTGAGGTTTTATTAAACTCGAGTCTCTACATTTAAAGTCTAAAAAGTAATAACAAAGACCAACAAAATAAATGTGTGTAAATAGGGGGTTGGTTAAACAAATTGTAGCACATCCGCATGATGGAGTACTATAAAGCTATAAAAAAGAGTGGGGGAGCTTGCTATGTACTAACATGTAAGAGTCCCAAAGTATGTCAAAAAGGCTATAAAAAGGGTATTGAAGAGGATGTAGAATAGGCTTCCATTTGGGGGGAGATAACAGTGTATATGGTTGTGGATATGTTTGTAGACAAATGGTATATCTGTGGAAGGATGCTCCTGGGGAAAAGAGCCAGATGTCAGGGGAGAGGAGTGGATGGCACTTCAGAAGAGCAGGCACCCAAGAGCTGTGTTCAGAGAAGGAATTGCCACTAACCCTGGGACCACCTCTCCAGGCCAGGATCATGCCAGGTGTGGGGACTCAGAGGGGGCAGAGAGCCTCTGCTGCTTCCAAAATGCCCAGGGTCCTGACTGTGTCCATGATGCAACCTCAGCCAACAAGTTCGTTGGGCACTGCCCACCGCTCTGCACTTGTCGGCTGCCATCCTCACCTTCATTGCCACTCACCATCACTGCTCTCCTTCATTCTGCCTGAAACACTCCTCCCCACTGCGCATCTCCCTCTGTTACTTAATACACAAACGAGTCCAGAGAATAGCAGAATAAAACCCCAGGTACTCACTGCTCAGTTTAAGGAGTAAAACTTTTCTGTTTTTGTTTGTTTGTTTGTTTTGAGACAAAGTCTCGCTCTGTCACCCAGGCTGGAGTGGTACAATCTCAGCTCACTGCAACCTCCGCCTCCTGGGTTCAAGTGATTCTTCTGCCTCAGCCTCCTGAGTAG
Source organism: Macaca mulatta (assembly GCF_049350105.2). Taxonomy (NCBI): domain Eukaryota; kingdom Metazoa; phylum Chordata; class Mammalia; order Primates; family Cercopithecidae; genus Macaca; species Macaca mulatta. The sequence goes on along the minus strand of NC_133415.1, from coordinate 83,517,875 downwards.
CTGGGATTGCAGGCACTCATCACCATGCCCGGCTAATTTTTGTATTTTTAGTAGAGACGGGGTTTCCCCAAGTTGGCCAGGCTGGTCTCGAACTCCTGACCTTGTGATCCACTTGCCTCGGCCTCTCAAAATGCTGAGATTACAGGCTTGAGCCACCGCACCCGGCATAAAACTTTTCAAATAGAATTGAGAGTGAATGGTTTTAAATATGTCCACAAATTCTTGGACACTTCTCCCTTCAAAAAATAGAGTTACATTCTCCTCACCTTTGAGTATGGGCTGAGCTTAGCATCTCATGTCTAATGAAGAGGATGTGGTGAATGAGGATGGGTCACAAAAGGGATACAACTTCTACTTAATTGTCTATCTGTCCGTCTGTCTCTCCATGCCCACTCTTGGAACCCAGCCACCATGTTGTGATAGAACCCAGGACGCATGGACGGGCCCACAAGGAGAGGAACTGAGGCCCTCTCCCCTCTTCCCAGTTCCTGATCAACAACCAGCACAAATTTGCTAACCACACAGATGAACCCCTTTTGGCTTGGCAGCAAATTCTCCAGCTCACCCTCCAACTCCCCAACCCGATAGGCCGTCAGATGACTGCAGCCCCAGCTGACAGCTGAATGTAACTTCCTGAGGACCAGAACCACTCAGCTAAACCACGCCCAGATTCCTGACCCTCAGAAACTGTGAGATATAAAAAATGACTGTTATTACTTTTAAAACATTATGTTTTGGGATGATTTCTAATGCAGGATCGATTGCTAATACAGAGGGTCTCTGGTATCCCTTCCCACCATCCCCATCCACCCTCTTTGAAGCCACAATCCGGATGTTTATTATTTCCATGAATGTTTTACCTTTTACTACATATAATAAATGCTTACCCAATACATAGGACTATATTTCATTCTTTAAAAAAAATTTTTTTTTTTTTGAGATGGAGTTTTCCTCTTGTTGCTCAGACTGGAGTGCAATGGCACAATCTCGGCTAACTGCAACCTCCACCTCCCGGGTTCAAGCATCATTCTCAAAAATGTATGGAAGTGCATATATATTGTATGGATTCTGTATATCCTACCTCACGTGCTCTTTTCCTTCCACAGTGTGGATTGGAGTCCCATCTGCATTGAGGCAGGCAGCTGCCATTCATTGGCACTGCTGGGCAGTCTTCCCTTATATGAATATATCAATACCACGATATAGTATCTGAAGTCCATGTTGATGAACATTTGGGTGGTTTTTATTTTTTGCTATTACAAACAACAGTGCTGGTAACATCCACTTGCCCACTTGCGTTTCACAAGGCACCTTCTTGTTCTTGGAGGTCTCAGTTCTAACGATGTAACCCTAACAACCCCCCGCTCCAGCTAATGGGTTCCCTGTCCCCACATGTCCCCCCCAAGTTGACCTTTGACGGTGCTCCCTCTGTTTTTCCTGCCGGCATCTACTCTGTGTGGTCAACATTCAGTTATCTGTTACTCTCTGGAGCTAGAGGGTAAGCCCCACGAGGGCAGGCAGAGTAGTAGGTTTTTTTTCCCATTCCCCTCCACCCCTGATGCTTAGCACAGGGCCTGGCACACAGCAGGTCTGCAGGAACAATTGTTGTATCAGGAATGGCTGAGAATTAGCTTCCTCTCTTTGTGCTTCAGTTTTCCTATCTGCACAGTGAAAACTTTAGATCAATTTCGGGGTGATTTTAGGTTTAGCTTCTGAGAGGTGTCTCAGTGGCCACCACAAAATATCGGAAGACTCCAACTTTCAGCAGAGCTGGCATTCTTTCCCTTGTGTCTTGGATTGGTCTCTATGGCAGATTACGTTTAAAAAGAACAGCCACCATTTATTGAGTGCTCACTATGTGATAGGCATGCTGTCAGATGGCGGATGCACTTCCTCATTTTGGTCACTCATTAACCCACAAAAGTAGCACTGTTACTATGCTCTTTATAAAGGGGGTAAACTGAGGCAAAGAGAAGTTAAGTCGCTTGTCAGAGGACTGGCAACAGAGGGAGCTGGGATTTGTAGCACAGAAGACTATCAGACCCATTCGCCAACCCTGGTGCAGCCCTGCCCCACTGGTACCACAGCGTTAAAGAAGGGGGGTGGGAGGCAAAGGAGGAGGATGGTGAAGGACAAGGGTGAAGAGAAAGGTTTGGGTAAGTTTGGCAGCCACTCTTCTTTTTTTTTTTTTTTTGAGACGGAGTCTTGCTCTGTCGCCCAGGCTAGGGTGCAGTGGCCGGATCTCAGCTCACTGCAAGCTCCACCTCCCGGGTTTACGCCATTCTCCTGCCTCAGCCTCCTGAGTAGCTGGGACTACAGGCGCCCGCCACCTCGCCCGGCTAGTTTTTTGTATTTTTTAGTAGAGATGGGGTTTCACCGTGTTAGCCAGGATGGTCTCGATCTCCTGACCTCGTGATCCACCCGTCTTGGCCTCCCAAAGTGCTGGGATTACAGGCTTGAGCCACCGCGCCCGGCCTGGCAGCCACTCTTCTGAAGTGCTTTGCCAGCCACAGCATTCAGGTGTCGTTAGTCACGGGGGCTCCGTCACTTCCCCATCCCCGTTTCCCAGCGTTGATAGGTTTAGGATGTTCCACCTCCCCGCATTTGGCTCCCCTGCCCCAACCCCAGACCCCAGTGGGGTCCTGCTGTGTTCTAGCAGCCCATAGCCCTCTCCCTGTACGGAGGCATCTCCTTCCAGGTGTCCAGAGACTGAAGCCCAGAAGCTGAGGTCTGGGCTCACAGCCCAGCTGCAGTGATGGGACAGAAGGGTCTTTCCAAACCACACCTTGCATTTTCCCAGAAACAGTGGAGGAGGAGAATATGATGAATTGAAGAGGACATCTGTCCCTCTGGGCTTCTGGGCCCTGGGACGGTGGGGAAGCTGGAGTATGCGATTATATCTTCTTAGCCTTGGGGGTTTAGGTCCAGGATAGGCAGGCCTCTGGGTGTGGAGGGCACCTGCTCCCTGGCAGGCGGCATTCACAGGGACTGGGAGGGGGATCCTTGGGATCTTGGGACTCCGGTGCTCTCATGGATGACTTCACAGGAAGAGGATTCCAGGACATGGGAATGGCAAGTGCAAAGGCCCTGGAGTGCGAGAGGTGCCTAGTGTGATGAAGGCACAGCCAAGAGGCAGGTGTTGCTGCAGGGGAGTAAATGAGGGGAATGCAGGAGGCAAGGAGCAGACCCTGTAGGTCTGGTGGTCATTGAAAGGAGCTGGGGTTTGTTCTGTTTTTCAATGGCGCTTGGGAGTTTAGGCAGAGGAGTGACATAATCAGATTCAGTCTTTGAGACAATCCCTCTGACTTCTGAGTAAAGAGAATGTTGAGGGGGCAGGAGTGGGAGCTGAGAGCAGAGGCCAGTAGAGCAGATGCCACAGTAGGCCCGGTGGGAGATGAGCGAGGCTTGGATAGTGACGGTGGAAGTGGCTGGGTCCTGGATGTGTTTCGTAGGTAGATCCAGCATGACTTGCTGAAAGATCTAATGTTGGATATGAGAGGAGACGAGCTCAGAATGACCTCGAGGCATTTGGCCTGTTTGAATGGAGGGAAGCATGATTAGGGAAGGCTGGCTTGGAGCAGGTTTTGGACAGGTGGCAGGTTAGGTCTGACAGCTGTTAAACGGTCTAGCAGAACTGTCAAGGCAGCAGTTCAGGATGAGACCAAAACTGGAGATACACGTTGAGCATCATTGACATAAAACTAAAGCCATGGGATTGGATGAGAGTGCTAGAAGGGAAGGAATTTAGATAGAAAGGAAGAGGCTGTGATGTAAGCACTTTCTACAAGGATAACAGTATATCCAAGTATGTAGTGGGTGACTTGTTTGAGGTTTGTTTATTTGTTTGTTTATTTATTTTACAGACAAGGTCTTGCTCTGTTGCCCAGGAGGCTGGAGTACAGTGGCGTGATCACAGCTCACTGCAGCCTGGAACTCCTGGGCTCAAGCTATCCTCCCCATCAACCTTCCTAGTAGCTGGGACTACAGGCACACACCACCATGCCCAGCTAAGTTTTACATTTTTATACAGAGACAGGGTCTCACTATGCTTCCCAGGCTGCTCTCAAACTCCTGGCCTAAAAGCGATCCTCCTGCCTTGGCCTCTCAAAGCGCTGGGATTAAGGTGTAAGCCACTGTGCCTGGCTGAGATTTATTTATCACATAGATACCTATACTATTCTAAGTGTTTTTCAAGTGATAACTCATGTAATCTTCATAACTGTCCTGTGATGTAGATAGTATCAGTTTTATCGGTATTTTATGGAGATTAAGTAACAGAAGCACAGAAAGGTCAAGTAACTTACCCAGAGTCACACAGCTGGTAAGATGTGGACCCAGCTTTGAATCCAGGCAGTCCAACTCCAGAATCCTTGTGCTTCACACCACCACTGTGATGCTGCCTTCACCATCACGTGTCAGTTCCACACAAGTGGATGCCCATGATGGTTGGGAGTAAGGGGAAAAGGAGTAGGGGTTGAGGAAAAAATAAAAGTGAAGTGTGTGATGACAATGAGCTATGACTTGAGAAATGGGATTAACTCAGCTGTCTGTACTTGATACAAAAAAGATGAAGGAGAAGGAGGAGAGGAAAGAAGAAGAAGGAAATATGTAGCTGGACTCTCCGGGGCTTAATTATAACAACTGTCTGGCACCTAAGGTCCTTCCCTAGCTGGGTCTGCTGCTTCTCCAATCTCATTTCCCTGCCTTTCTCACAGTGCTCCAGTCTCTCCAGGCCACACCCCATCCCAGAAACCTACTTGTTCCTACTTTGAGCCTTTGCTTGTGCTGTTTCTTCCATTAAGGGTGCCTTTTCGCCAGGTGCAGTGGCTCATGCCGTAATCCCAGCGCTTCGGGAGGCCGAGGTGGGAGGATCACCTGAGGTCAGGAGTTTGAGACCAATCTGGCCAACATGGTGAAACCCTGTCTCTACTAAAAACACAGAAGTTATCCAGGTGTGGTGGCAGGTGCTTGTAATCCCAGCTACTTGGGAGGCTGAGGTGGGAGGATTGCTTGAACCTGGGAGGCAGAGGTTGCAGCGAGCCAGCCTGGGCAACAGAGCTAGACTCTGTCTCAAAAAAGAAAAAAAAGGAGTGCTCCTTTCACCATTTTAGGAACTCCTACACATCCATCAAAACCTGGCCTAAAGGCCTTCTCCTCAATGGAACCTTTTCCAGCCTTCCACTTCTTGGTGTTCCCACAGCCCTTTACATGTCTCTATTCTGGTTGGCTCACCTGCTGCTCTCCTCTGATGGCCAGTGAGCTCCTGGAGGACAGGGATGGGTCTGGCTCATCTCTTTAACCACCATGCTGAACACAGAGCCTGGTAAATGGTGGGTGCTCTATAAGCTCATGCCCATTTATAGTCGCCTTTACTTGCCTTTATAGTTCCAGTGTCTGACTGACAGTGGGTGCTCAGTACACGTGTTTAGACAGATCAACGAGTGAATATTTGATGGAAGGGTGAATAATGACATCAAGGCTCCATTCCAATAACAGCACAATCCCAGTGCTGAGAAAACAATTCACAGCCCTGGATTCATATCATGGAATTCTGATTCCTAGGCCCCTTTGTTCCTAGAGCTATCCGATGATGCTGAAGAAGAGTCCCTGGGCATCACCTGTTCCAGCTGTGTGACCTTGGGCAAATTGTTTAACCACCTTGTGCCTCAAGATTCTCATCTGCACAAAGATGAGAAATAGCTACACCTTCCTCATGGGGTGGTTACAAGGATGAAATTTGATCCTTGATGTGCCAAGAACTTAACACAACACCTGAACATCACGGCATTAGCATGTCATTGACATTGGCATGTCAGCTATGCCAATGACTCTATTTATACCTGACTTTTCACTTTGAAATAATTTCAGACTTACAGAAAGTTTGCAATAATAGTACAAAGAATTCCCACATACCCGTCACCAAGATTCCCTAAATGTTAACATTTTGCAATCTTTCCTTTTTCATTCTCTCTGCATATATTTTTGCCCAGTGTCTGAATTGTTGGAAATAAGTTGCAGACATGTTGACTCTTTACCTCTAAGTTAACTATCCCGTGTATATTTCTAAAAACAAGAATATTCTCTTACAAAATCGCAGGATAGATACAAAAATCAGGACATTGATACAATGCTATCATCTCTCTTATAGACCTATTGAAATTTTGTCAGTTCTACTAATGTCCTTTGCAGCAAATAGATAAAAAGAATTCTACTCCCCCCACCCACTCAGTAACCAGTCCAGGATACATGTTGTATTTAATGTTTACGTCTCTTCAGTCTTCTTTTTAGTCTTATCTGGAGCAGTTTCTTTTTTTCGAGACAGAGTGTTGCTCTGTTGCCCAGGCTGGAGTGCAGTGGTGCCATCTCGGCTCACTGACAGTGATGCAACCTCTGTCTCCCAGGTTGAAGAGATTCTCCTGCCTCAATCTCCTGAGTAGCAGGGATTACAGGCACCTGCCACCACGCTCAGCTAATTTTTGTATTTTTTTAGTTTTACCACGTTGACCAGGTTGGTCTCGAATTCCTGACCTCAAGTGATCCACCCGCCTCGGCCTCCCAAAGTGCTGGGATTACAGGCGTGAGCCACTGCACCCAGCCTAGAACAGTTTCTTTGGCTTTTATGACTGATTATTTGAAGAGTTTAGGCCAATTTTTGTTTGTTTGTTTTGTGAAATGGAGTTTCACTCTTGTCACCCAGGCTGGAGTGCAATGGTGCAATCTCGGCTCACTGCAACCTCTGCCTCCCAGGTTCAAGTGATTCCCCTGCCTCAGCCTCCTGAGTAGCTGGGATTACAGGTGCCTGCCACCATGCCTGGCTAATTTTTTGTGTTTTAGTAGAGACGGGGTTTCACCATATTGGGCAGGCTGATCTCGAACTCCTGATCTCAGGTGATCCACCTGCCTCGGCCTCCCAAAGTGCTGGGATTACAGTTGTGAGCCACCGTGCCCGGCCTGGAACAGTTTCTTTGACTTTTATGATCGACATTATTTGAAGAGTTTAGGCCAGTGATTTTGCAGATTGTGCCTCTGTTTGGATTTTTGTGTTATTTCTTTATGCTTGGATTCAGATCAGGCACTTGTGGCAAGAACACCGTATCAGTGATGCTTTGTCCTTCGGGGTGCGTCCCATCAGGGGGCCCGTGATGCCGACTTGCCCCATTATTAGCAATGTTCACTGTGATCACTTGGTGAAGGTGGTGTCTGCCAGTTTTCCCCACTGTAAAGTTACCATTTTTCTCTTTGTAATTAACAAATACCTTATAGGAAGATACACTGATACTATGTAAATATTCTGTTTCTCTTTATATTTCCTGCCCATATATTTCCTAGCAGGATGATCTATTTTGCAATAGATGAAATTATAATTTGATAAAGGAATACACAAACATAGACCAATATTCCAACAGTATAAAAGAGTGTAAGGCAAGTCTCCCACCCACTCCATCCCCAGCCACCCCAATCCTCTCCCCAAGCCATCCCTAATCTCACTGTTTCTTGTGTCCTTCCAGAAATGTTCTATGTATAGACAAGCGAATCCACTCATCCGTCTTCTTCTCGAGTTATGTGCATGCAGGAGGTAGCTAAATAGACACATGGTCTGCGTCTTGCTTTATTTCATTTAACATTTTGGAGACCACTTCACATTTGAACACAAAGAGAGATCTCTTGCTGATTTTAGAAACTTATGTCCATCTGAGGTGCAATCCCAGGGCAGTCAATCTCTTTCAGGTTCACAAATAAGGAAGCTGAGGCTCAGAGTGGAGTAGGGACAGGTCCTAATGTCAGAGGCAAAACAGACTTGGAAACCAGCCTGGAACCCCTGAATAAGAGAGTTGACGGGTCTTACTATTGGGGAACCAGTCCTTCCAAGGGTCTTTCAAAAAAATGCCAGACCCAGGCTCATGCTCCCATTCTCAGCCTGGCTTCTCCTCACATCCCCCCCTCCCCTGGGTCCCTTCTTAACTCTCGTTAGGGACTCCCCTCTAGCTCCCTGCTGGGCCAGGCCTTGGGAGCCCCATTGATCCTCTGACAGCCCAAGACAGATTGGTGGGGAGTGTGTATTCAGGTGCAGGCGCCAGCACATGGAGGCCAGATGAGAATGGGGTGGAGGGGGTCAGGGGCCTGCTGGGGTGGGGGGATTGAGGACTGAGGAAGGCCAGGATAGAGCATCCCACAGGCACCTGCCTCCCCTCTTTCTCCCCCACCAATTCCCACCCTTCTTGGGGCTTCTGTTCCTCCCGCCTCCTCTTTCCAGGCGTGGGCAGGCCAGAGGGGCTGGGGCAGGGCCTCGGAGGACTGGGGGTATAGCAGGGATAAGTCGGGATGTGGAGTGAGCCTTGCTTGGTTTGATCTCAGCTCAGGCCCTCTTGTGAGACTCAGGCAGATGACATCTCTTGAGCTTCCGTCTCCTCAGGGCAATAAGAAGGAAATAAACTTCACACACTGTCCAGCAGACAGTGAGGCATGGCCAGTAAAGGTTTCCATGTCCCTTCATTGGCCTCTTAAGGCTCCCACCGCATGGTTCCTGTCTGATGATGGAAGTCCCCCAGCCAAGGCAGCCCCTCGGCTCTGCCTGCGGGGAAGTTTTCCCTTCTCCTGCACAGACCAGGCCAATGTGGCCTCCAGCATGGAGGAATCAGCCTAGATTGCCTGTGACACCTCCAAAAGGCCTTAGGAGGCACAGCATTTCAAGTGCACACCCGAGTACGGTGTGATCTGCAAGGGGAACAGGGGCTGGGGGGAGACACAGGCTCTGAAGATGAGTCAGGCTGGAGCAGGGTGGAAGTGGGCTTGGAGAGATGGAGCGGGAGGGGTTGGTCAGGGAAGAGGGAGCTCAAGGGAGAAAATGTAAGCACAGAGAGTGAAATAGACAGGGACCCAGTGGCAAGTGGGCTCAGAGAGGGGCTGTGGTGCAGAGAGAACCAGACTCAGATGGGGGTTGTAGACTCAGAGAGAGGGATGGGGACAAAAGGGGAGTGGGGGCTCAGGCGAGGGGATGAAGGCAGAGATGGGAAAATTGGGAGGGAGGGGAGCGTCCGTTTTGGGAGGGAAGTGTCAGTTTTGAGCACACACAGTCCTCTGCAGCTTGAGGAGGAGGAAGGCTGGGTCTGTGGAGGGTGGGGAGCGGGTGGCACCAGAACAAAGCCTGGGGGTAGCAGCCTGGGCCCTGCAGCTCCTTCGCAGCTGACAGACCCTGAGCTAATTACCATTAATGAGCAGCTGGGCCCAGTTTTTCGGGATTTGCATTCACTGTGCTAGTCAGCGCCACTGTGGATGGAAGCCAGCGCCAGCCTTCTGGGGTGGGGGTGACTCAGGGAGCCGAGGTAAGATCGCTGCCTTCATGTGGGGCTGAAGAAGGTGTGGCTTTGCCTTTCCTGCAGATTAGGAGATGGCCGAGGCACAATCGTGCCTGGAGGCAGGGCACTGGCATCATCCACCTGTCCTCAGCCAGGGCTGGGGTAAGGGTCCTGGGGAAGAAACAGGTCTTATGGCCCTCACGAACCCTCAGACATTTGATTGCAAGGGCCCTTAGATTGTGCAGCAAGCTGTCCACTGTGGAGATGAGGGAATAGACCCCAGAGGGGCAGGGGCAATGTGCTGCTCAAACTCACACCAAGACAGCATCGCTCGTTAAGTATGCCTGTGTCAGACGCGTCCAAAGCACTTTACCGAATCTTCACTACCAACTCCATGTGGTGGCTGTTATTATCAATCCCATTTTACAGATGAGTAAACTGAGGCACAAAGCGGTCACACAGCCAGGGAGCAGCAGGGCTGGCATTTGAGCCCAGTACTCCTGACTGATCCCTGCTGGGCAATAGGGCTGAGGACCTCTCAGACCTGGGTTTTCCCTTGTGATGGGGGCTAACAGTGCCTCTCTCCCCCTAATTCCACTCTCTGCAGGGATGCCGGTAGGTTTCGTGCCCCTGGCAGGGTTGGGAGGTGAGACTTAAGTATAAATAAATAAACAGGGAGCAGATGGTTGTGGGGGGAGTGGTGGTGCTGGGAGGGGTAGGGCCAGGGCCTCCCACTTCTCCTTGGGAAAACATTTCTGGGCTGGAGCAAATGGATTCCAGACTCAGGACCTGGGAGTCCCTTCCCCAGGCCTACCTTCCTGCCTGCTGGCCTCAGACCTGGCCCAGCCCCTGGGAGAAATGGTGGGCTGGAGTCCTGAGTCTTGGGTTCTGCCCATCCCTCATTTTTCTCTCTTTTTCCTGTGTGGCTTTGAGCAAGTCACTTTACCTTTCTGTGCCTCTATTTCCCCATCTGTCAAATGAGTAGAAGGAGAATGAACTTTGTCAAGTTTCTGTTCAAGGGCCACCTCTTCTGATAAGCGTTTCTTGATTGCTCCAGACAACTTTTGTTAGAGCAACAGCTTAGAGTATCAAGGAGAACATAGGTATTTGTGTTTTTCATTTCACAACAATCCATTCAACAGATACTTTCTCAGGGTCACCTATGTGCCTGGCACGATGCCACACTCCAGGCTGACTCATAGTTTTCCTCTGTAGCTCCAGTGCTGGCCCAGAGTAGCTACTAATAAACATGTGTCATGTGCGTGAATGATGAGCGGGTGACCGAAAGGGAACATGAGGAGCTGCCGTGTTTCCCAAACGTGGAACTTGCATCATGGGGGTGGGAGTGGGGACTGGATAAAAGATGATACAGGTGAACAGCAACAAGTTATTAAATAACAATAAATCAACAGTGAAAAAGTCGTTCCTTTTTCATTATCTCCCAGCCCTTCTCACAGGCCAAGGAGAAAGTCTCTGATGATGCCAGGAACGTGTTTCTAGCACCTGTGGATCTCTTTTTCTCTCTCTCTCTCCCCCAACTCCCCCAAAGCCCACTCCAAGAATGCTGGTCTTGAACTCAGAGCTTCTACAAACAACACTATCCATCTAGAATTTGAGAATGTTGTTTAGTTGCCATTTTATTCATTTTGGTCAGTTACCTTTTGTTTGTAACGGGGATTCCGATTTTTCCTTTATGTTTGGACATGGCCAGCGGGAGTTGGAAGCGTTTGGCACTTTCTGATGAAGTGATCAGAACCAGGGTGGGGAAGAGGGCTCGACTGAAAAGGAGCACGAGAGCACTTGTGGGGTGATGGAAACGTTTTGTGTTTTGCTTGTAGTGGTAGTTACATGGCTGTGTATATTTTTCAAAATGCATTGCACGGTAACACTTAAAATGGGTGCATTTTGTTGTATGTAAATTGTACCTCCAAGTTGATTTAAAAACACAGATTGAGGGCTGGGCATGATGGCTTATGCCTGCAATCCCAGCACTTTGGGAGGCCAAGGTGGGTGGATCACCTGATGTCGGGAGTTTGAGAACAGCCTGGCCAACTTAGCAAAACCCTGTCTCTACTAAAAACACAAAAAAATTAGCCGGGCATGGTGGCGCATGCCTGTAACCCTAGCTACTCAGGAGGCTGAGGCATGACAATTGCTTGAACCTGGGAGATGGAGGTTGCAGTGAGCTGAGATTACGCTGTTGCACTCCAGAGTGAGACTCTGTCTCAAAACCACCACCACCACCACCACCACATGTTGAGGATATTAAGTAAATAATAATACAGATGCCATGTAGGTGTGGCCAAAGTCATGAAGGTTGCCCACCACACAGTAAACTTTGTAGTCAGTGAATAAATGGATACATAGGAGTTAGAATGAATGAATGCATGAATGGGTAAATGAGCAAGCGAATGAATATCTATCTCATCCATTCTCTACAGCCCCAACACATTGGGAGGCTGTCCTAATTCAACTTGCATAGCTCCTAGAATGGGGGAACTCACTACCTTACGACATAGCCCTTTCCACATCTGAACCACTAGGTGTGTGTAAAAGACATTTTTTCATATTATCTTTCTGGAGACCCTGTGCTCTCTGGGGCCCACAGACACATCTGCTCCCCTGTCTGGGGACAGTCCAAACACTTGCCCTCCCCAGGCTGCCCTTCTCTGGGCCCTTCCGCCCAGATCCTTGGCTGCGTTGCCCACCAGGTCCTGCTTGCACAGAGCTTATATCCCAGTGGGCGGCAGGACAAAGCACAAGCACACAGGCACACAAACACAATCATTCCATGCTATGAAGGAAATGCAGAGTGAGACTGTTGGGAAGAGCATGGCGGGGTGTGGAGAGACAAGCGGAGTCTCTCTAGGAAGGTAATATATAAGCTGGGACCTGAAGCATGCAACAAAGCCAGAAGAACAAGAGAAAGCGCATTCCAGATAGAGGCAAGAGTGAGTGCAAGAGCCCTGAGGTCACAAGGCAATCGGAAACTAGGAAGCCTGGCTGGATGGGGAAGAGCAGGGGCAGGGGAGGTCATTTTGGGTATTGACGGTGAAGAGCCTGGAATTGTTTTCTAAATTTGATCTCCAAACACTTTTAAGCAAGAGGTGATATGATATGATATATTTTAGTAGGAATATATTTAGTAGGAATATTTCCTAAATTAAAATTGAAGACCCTTCTAGTTCCAATAGTTCCATGCTTCCCAAAGTGATACTGAAACGACTTCAAGAGAGAACAGGCTGGGTGTGGTAGCTCACATCTGTAATCCCAATGCTTTGGGAGGCTGAGGCAGGAGGATTGCTTGAGGCCAGGAGTTCAAGACCAGCCTGGGCAACATAGTGAGACCCCCATCTCTCCAGAAAAAAAAAAAAAAATTAAGGCAGGGCATGGTTGCTCAAGCCTGTAATCCCAGCACTTTAGAAGGCTGAGGTGGGTGGATCATGAGATCAGGAGTTCGAGACCAGCCTGGCCAACGTGGTGAAACCCCATCTCTACTAAAAATACCAAAAATTTAACCGAGCGTTTTGGTGCACGCCTGTAATCCCAGCTACTTAGGAGGCTGAGGCAGGAGAATCGCTTGAACCTGAAAGGTGGAGGTTGCAGCGAGCAGCAATCATGCCACTGCACTCCAGCCTGCGTGACAGAGTGAGACTCCGTCTCAAAAAAAAAAAAAAAAACAAAACAAAACTGGACATGATGGCACGTACCTGTGGTCCTAGCTACTCAGGGGGCTGAGGCAGGAGGATCACATGAGCCCAGGAGGTCAAGGCTGCAGTGAGCTGTGATCGTACCACTCCACCTCAGCCTAGGTGACACAGCCAGACTTTGCCTCAAAAATTTTTTTTATATTTTATTTATTATTATTTATTTTTATTTTTATTTTTACTTTTTTTTTTTTTTTATTTTTTTGAGACAGAGTCTCGCTTTGTAGCCCAGGCTGGAGTGCAGTGGCGTGATCTCAGCTCACTGCAAGCTCCGCCTCCTGGGTTCACGCCTTTCTCCTGCCTCAGCCTCCTGAGTAGCTGGGACTACAGGTGCTCGCCACCACACCCGGCTAATTTTTTGTATTTTTAGTAGAGACGGGGTTTCACCCTGTTAGCCAGGATGGCCTCAATCTCCTGACCTCGTGATCCACCCGCCTCGGCCTCCCAAAGTGCTGGGATTACAGGCTTGAGCCACCGCGCCCGGCCAGGAAACCTGTTTCTAAGCGCAGCTCTTCACTGTGTGTTCTGTGCTTGGTTGAGTTTCCCAGGGCACCAGTGGCAGAGAGGGATTCATCCCAGCGACTCCAGGACTCTGTCTACACTCTGGCCTGCAGTGAAGGTTCCGAAAAGGGCTGGTGGACTCCCAAAGTTGGAGTCACTGGGATCTTCTCTCTCATCCCCCAGATCCAGTCCCATCCACTGGTAAATCCTGGAGCTCCTTCTTCAAGTTATGTCCCGATTCGGATCAATTCTTTCTACCCAGGTGCGATCCACCAAGCATCACCTGGGGCTCTGGTGACAGCAGCATCACCTTCACCTTCCTTCTTTTCCTGCTGTACTTGGCAGCCAGAGCCAGACCATGTCCTTCCTCTGCTCAAAGCCTCACGTGGCTCCCAGCTCACTTGGAGAAAAAGCTAAAGCCCTCACCCTGCTATGAGGCCCCTCCCAAGATGATGACCCTCACCTCTGCAGCCTCGTCACCTGCCCAGCCGCAGCCCTCCTCCCACCCCCACTGTCCCCACCACACTGGCCTCCTTGCTGCTGCTTGAACACTCTCTGCAGGCTCCCAGCTCAGGGCTTTTGCATATGCTGTTCCCTCTGCCTGGAACACATCCCTCTGACACCCACAGGGCATTTTTCCTCTCATTGTCCAGGTCAATGCCCCCTCTCAGAGAGGCCCATCCACCTCACCTAAATGAGTATGTCCTAGCTCATTCTTCCTCCCTCCCCTGCTTTTCCCTCAGAGCACATATCACTACCAGATATCACATTTTACCTTTGATACGTATTTTGTGTGTGTCATTGCCTATCTCCCAGACTGGACTTCAAGAGGACAGAAGTTTGTATCTGTTTTGTATTCTGATGGCTTCAGTGCCTGGAATAGTACTGATTTGCAGAATGAATGTCCAGGGGTGTGTGTGAAGGGTGGGGGCAGTCACTCCCAGCCCTGCCCAGCCTCGCTATGGCCCTCAGTCCCCTCTCCGGATATAGCTTTTCTCTCTGCCTGCCCCACCCCCTGACCCTCAAGGGCAGGCCAGGGCAGCAAGCTCATCCCTTAGGAGAGAGGTTTCCAGCTGCAGGGCAGACCCTCCTCCTATACCTCCATCCCAGATAAGCCCAACTGGAGCTGCCCTCTCATGGAGGGTACTCCAAGGATGAAGGGCCTTAGAGGAAGAGCCACCCTGAATATCTCTGGGCAGCCAGGAACCTGCTCACAGCCTCCGTGACCTCATCGGGAAAGAGGCAAGACTCATGAGAGTGAATGGTCCATGGGGAGTTACTATGCTTGTCCCCTTTTACAGATGAGAAAACTGAGGCTCAGAGAAGTGAATTTGTCTCTAGGACAGCTGGAGTCTCTGTCCCCTCCTCTGTAAAATGAGGAGAATAACTCCCCCCTCCTAAGGTTACCTTGAGGATTAAATGAGCTAAGTAAAGCCTTTAAACACAGAGCCCTGTGTGGCACATGGTAGATGCTCAATAAATGCTGGGTACGCTTGTTGTTCTGACAGGTGAACTAACTTCCCAAGGTCTCACAGTTAGTAAGTAACACAAACAAATTCAAACCTAGATCTGTCTGAATCTAAAGTGATTCCCAGAGGGGTGCAGTGGCTCACACCAGCACTAGGGGAGGCTGAGGCAGGAGGATTGCTTGTGCCCAGGGGTTCAAGACTAGCCTGGGCAACATAACGAGACATTGTTTGTCTCTACAAAAAACTTAAAAAATTAGCCAGGCACGGTGGTATGTGCCTGTGGTCCCAGCTGCTTGGGAGGCTGAGGTAGGAGGATCCTTTGAGCCCAGGAGTTGGAGACTGCAAAGAGCCGTGATCACACTACTGCACTCCAGCCTGGGCCACAGAGCAAGACCTTGTTTCAAAAAAAAGTTAAGCAAATAAATAAAGTGACTCGTGTTCACAGCCACAAAATAATAATAACAGCGACAATAGTAACAACACCTCCAAGCAATAACAGCATTTTCCACTGCAGGTGGTGGCGCTGAGGGTAAAAAGATAAGGTCATCAGGCGACAGCTCCTGCCTGGCACCCAAACCCGGACATTGGACCCTGCCCTCACGCTGCTTCCGCAGGGACGGGGGCAACCAGCAGAGCCTCCCTCTGGGGATGCCCCCCAATCTGGTTGCCTGGGGGGCCCAGCAGGGGTGGAGCACCCTGGGCGGCCCCGGGGAGCCCCCCGGGGGAGGGATGGGCGGCCCTCGGGCTCTGGAAGGGGCCGCGCGGCCTGGAAGACATTACACGGCTGTCGGACGGGGGGCGTCGCTCGGAGTTCCGGAGGGGGTCCCGGCGGCGGACGCGCGGGGTGAGGGGACCGCCCGGCCACAAAGCGCGCTTTGTTCTGCGCTCCCCCCGGAGCTGGAACCAATGGATTGGCGGCAGCTGAGGTCATCTGTCAGGCAGAGCCGGGGGTCAGGCCCGGGGAAGGGGCTGCGAGGGAGGGCAGCGCGCATGGGCCGGCGGGGTGCGGGTCGGGGGCGGGTTAACACACCAGCGCTCGCTGGCGGCTCTGCGGCAGGTCGCCGCGCTGCTTCGGGCCTCAGTTTACCAGTCTGTCCAACAGGAAAGATCATTTTGTCCTGTTCACCTCTGGGGGCTACTGTGAGAATTAAAGTAGGGGAGCTACAATGATGATGATGATGACGACGGAGGATGACAGCTTTCTCCTCATCGCAGTCTCTACTTCCCGCACCATGGAAGAGCTAAGGCAGGGGCTGGACGCAAATGTGCTTTGTAGCCTATAGTGCATGCCTGCATGGGAGGCAGGGATGGATGTTTCACCCCAGAGACGGATGTTTCACCCCAGAGACGGATGTTTCACTCTCTTTCAGCCCAGGGAAGTCAGTGGCTCCCCCTGATTCCCTGCCTTGACCCTGGGTGCCAGACTTGGTCTGCCTTCTCCAGGGCTGATAGGTGCAGCTGCCCAAGCCTGAGCCCAGGAACCCATTGGAGCCTGTCCTTGGTGCCTTCTGGTCCAGGGTGGGGTGGGACTGGAGTGACCCAGATAGGTGGGATTTTTTTCTGACTGGAGGTAGGTCAGGGTCTGAAGGCTCTCCTCTGTCTGCTACAAAACGACAGCCCTTTTATTCATCAATTCACTCATTCATTCATTCATTCATTCATTCATTCACACTGCCACCTGCCGGTGCCTCAGAGCTCCCATCCAAAAGATAATTAGGCTTCTAAACATTTGATACAGGATCCCTTGGGGAAGGAGATCATCAAATATAGGGAGGCCCAGAAACTGCCCAAAATGTGTGTGTGTATTTTTGGGGAAAGGACTCATGGTTTCTTGTGTTCTCAACCAAATTCATGATCCCAAACAAGGCTAAGAAGTACTGGTTGGAGTGCAGGGAAGGAACATAGGCTCCCAAATTCCATAGGAGAGGGTGGCACTTGGAACGACCACTTTGGAGAGCAATTTGCCAGGGTCTTAGAAGATGGAAACGGTCATATGCATCAGCCAGGCAGCTCCACTCCTGGGTATACAGTTGAAAGAGCAGGGTGATGGTGGGGGCCGTTCACAGCTGCAAATAACTGTAAGCCCCCACACGTCCAGGATCATGATCATGACTAACAAACAGCTACATTCACACCCTGGAACACCACGCAGCAGTAAAAAAGAAGGAGCTAGAGCCACCTGGAATTCATTCATTTGCCAGATATTGATTGAACACTATTATCTTTTAGGCACTGTTCTTAGCACTGAACCTACAGTGATAAACAAGACAGATTAAGTCCTGCCTTAAGAACACACATTTGGCCGGGCACAGTGGCTCACCTGTAATCCCAGCACTTTGGGAGGCTGATATGGGAGGATTGCTTGAGGCCGGGAGTTGAAAATCAGCCTGATCAACATTGTGAGACCCCATCTCTACAAAAGAAAAATAAAAAATTAGCTGGGCCTGGTGACACACACCTGTAATCCCAGCTACTTAGGAGGCTAACTGGGAGGATTGCTTGAGCCCAGGAGTTGGAGGCTGCAGTGAGCCACGATGGTGCCACTGCATACTCCGGTCTGGGTGATACAAAAAAAAAAAAGCAGACACAGAAGAAAATTTGGGAGAGTGTGACAAATGCCATGAAGAAAATAAAACTGGATAAAGGGACAGAATGATGGGGGAGGGGGCTGTTTTAGACACTATGGTTGGGAAGGCCCAGGAAGAAGTGACATTTGGGCACAGACCAGAATGAGGGAGATTGGGAGAAGAACACACACGAATGGGATGGTTGGCGGCGGCACAGTGCCAAGGGAGAAAAGCAATCTGCAAAACAACACAAAAAAGAAAACATTCTTTACTTAAACACACATTCATTACTATCAAATTAGATGAGTCTGGAAGGGTTGATGCCAAATTCATGAAGGTAACTGTCTCAAGAGTGCAAAGGAATAACCAGGACTGGGTCTTGTGGTGGGCTTCCGCTTGCCTCTAATATTTTCAGTTTCTAATATTTAATTATTTAACATTTTAATATTTTAATGTTTAAAAGGTAAATATGGCTGAATGCAGTGGCTCATGCCTGTAATACCAATACTTTGGGAGGCCAAGGCAGGAGGATCACTTGAGGCCAGGAGTTGGAGACCAACCACCCTAGGCGACAGAGCAAGACCTGGTCTGTATAAAACGTTTAAAAAAAAAAAATTAGCCAGGTGTGGTGGTGCCTGTAGTCCTAGCTACTCGGGAGGCTGAGGCAGGAGGATGGCTTGAGGCCAGGAGTTTGAGGTTGCAGTGAGCTATAATCAGGACATTGCATGCCAGCTTTGGTAACAGAGCAAAACCCTGTCTCAAACAAACAAACACATTTTAAAAAGTAAATATACTTATATAAAACTTGTGAAATGGCTGGGCATGGTGGCTCACGCCTGTAATCCCAGCACTTCAGGAGGCCGAGGCAGGCGGATCACCTGAGGCCAAGAGTTTGAGACCAGCCTGGCCAACATGGTGAAACCTCGTCTCTACTAAAACAACAACAACGAAAAGCCTTGTGAAATGGAAAAAAAAAAAAAAGAAAAAGAAAAAGAAAAGAAAAGAAAAGAAATTTAAATCTAACACAGGTCAAATGGGTGGATTCCAGGGCAGGGAAGGCACATACTGCCTTTCACTGGAGCCAGGTTCCTGGGGGCAGAGGTTGGTTTGGGGAGGGACACTACATGTAGGGTCACGGTAGCCCAGCTAGTAGGAGCCCAGAAGCTTCTTGGAGAAGGTACCTCCTTTGCTGAGCCTGAGATTCTCTGGCCCAGCACCCCCAGTATAGACAGGAGTGGGTAGACATGTATGCAAGGTCACAGAACAAGAGCAGGTAAGTAGAACCTGAACTCCAGACTCCCGGCTGAACCCGGATTAACTATTCTGCCTCTCTCAGCCGGGCGCGCGCATCCAGTCCCTTTCCACAGTGGTAGCTCTGCAAGCCCGAGGGCCAGCCCTGCAGTGGGGGCAGGAGAGCAGCGCCACCTGCTGCTATAAGAGGGAAACGCAACTCTCAGCGACCTGCAGGTTACAGCCTTTAAAACCCAGCTCGTCTTCCTTAAATGACCAACCAGTCCCCCTCTACTCCGAATCCGTTCTGCTCCTCCTTCCCAGTGCCTGGCAGGGCCCTTAGCGCTGCCTGGTTGCGTCTTCTCTGCAAGAAGGAGAAGTTGTTTCGGGAGGGGGCGACCATCTTCACTCTTATTCCAGCCCAGCGGGCACAGGAGGAGTTTACTCGCAGAAGACCATGGCACCTCACCCTCGCTACAAACCTTAGGGGTACACAGCCCATCTGACAGCCTGGAAGAAGTCCCCAGGGAAGGGACAGAACTGCCCAAGGTCACACAGTTAATGGTAGACAAGCTGGGGGGAATGAGTAGACTCATTCCACTGGCGATGGAAGTGGGGAGGTCACTATATTTGAAAATAACTGACGCAGTCTAAATGAGTGGCTCTTAGTGTGTGGTCCCTGAACAGCAGCATCAGCATCATCTGGGAACTTCTTAGAAAAGCAAATATATTATTGGGGCCTTGCCCCAATTCACCTGAATCAGAAACTCCGGGGGCCACATCTGTAATCCCAGCACTTTGGGAGTCTGAGGCGGGAGAATCGCTTGTGCCAGGAGTTTAAGACCAGCCCAGAGAACATGGCAAAACCCTATCTCTACAAAAAAATGAGAAGGGCGCACCTGTAGTCCCAGCTACTCAGGAGGCTGAGGTGGGAAGATCACTTAAGCCCGGGAGGTCAAGGCTGCAGCGATCCATGATCGTGCCACTGCACTCCAGCCTGGGTGACAGGGCATGACCCTGTCTCAAAACAAACAAACAAACAAACAAACAAACAAAAAAACAAAGTGGGGGTGGAGCCCAGCAATCTGGGATTTAGCAAACAAGCTTGAGACCCTGAACCGCTGGTCTAAAGGAATTGCACACCCCCTTTTTTTTTTAATTAAATAAACTTTTATTTTGGAATGATACTAGATTTACAGAAAAGTTGCAGAGATAGTATAAAGAGTTCCTGTATATCCTTCACCCAGCCTACCCCAAGGTCAACATCTTACATCACCATGGTACATTTGTCAAAACTAAGAGACTGAAATTGGTATATTAATTAAAATTCAGACATTTTTCAGATTTACAGTTTTCCCACTAATGTCCTGTTTTTGTTCCAAGATCCAATCCAGGATACAACACTGCACTCAGGACACTCTCCCTTTTCAGTTCTATTATTGGTCACCTCAGTCATCTTTCCCTGGGAAAGAGAATGCGTGGGAAAAGTTGTTGTCCTTATTATTGAACTGGGGAAACTGAGGCTTAAAAGTGCCAAGTGACCAAGTTCCCTTAGAGGGCAGTGAGAACAAGGCCTGCCTTACTCTGTTCCCTTTCCCTGGGGACTCTTGATTTTCGGAAGCCCCTCTGGAATGTCCTACCTGGCCTAACCCCATACCACCAGTGCAGCAAGGAGGTGCCCCTACTACAGTGGGTCCAGTCCTTGGAGAGACTCACTTCCTGCCCCAACACCTCTTCCCCTAGACCCTGAGGGCCAAGACAATGTCTTAGTGCCTTCAGACTTGGCAGAGTGAGGCCCGTGAAACAGAGAGAGAGAAAGGGGGAAGAGGGAAATACTTTTATTTGCCCATCCAAAATTATTTGTGATAGGTGAAAAATGGCCACAAGCTCTGCGTGGTTCCCCTCATCAAGACATGTCGTCTGTTTCTCATCCCTTGAATCTGAGCAAAGCCTTGTGATTTGCTCTGACGGAGAGAATTTAGCAGAAGTGACACTGTCCTAGTCCCAGTTCCAGGCCAAGAACCCAAGAAGTCTTTCAGCTTCTACTCTCACTCTCTTGGAACCCTGAAGCTATCATGTGAATAAGCCTCAGCTAGCCTGCTGGAGAGGCCACATGGAGGAGAACCAAGCAACTCCAGCCAACAGCCTGTCACCTTCCAGGCAAGTGAGTAAGGCCAGGCCCAGCTGAGGTCAACAGCTGACCTTAACTCCATGAGGGATCCCAGGTGGGAGCAGCAGAACTGCCCTGTTGAGCCCAGCCCAAACTGCTAACCCACAGGATTGTGGGAAAATAGAGGGTTTGTTTCTAGCTGCCAAGTTTGGGGATGGTTTGTTATACAGCAAAAGCTAACTGGTACACAATTCCGCCTTTCTCTCTTGGTAATGGGATCCCAGTTTTATTGCAGGAGGCAGTGTACCAGTCTCAGTAGATGGAACACGATTGGTCTACTCAACCATGACAATTCTGTTCCCTGCTGTCTTAACTTTCTTTGCAGCTAGAGGTGCAATGGTAGCTGGCTCAGGCCAAGGGCATCTAAGTGAAAATATGCAGAGGGAGAGAGCAGGAAACAGACTTCTGACTAGGTTTTACTTTCTGATAGGTGACAGGTCCAGCTAGTTTGGCCCTTCCTCTTCCTCCACCCCTCCTTCCTTGAACGCAGACATGATTCTTGGGGATACAGCAGCCATCTTGGGACCATGAAGTAACAAGCACTGAGATCAAGGCAAAAGGATCCAAGATGTCACCCCTACCTTTGTGGAGTTGTTGAACCAATACCATTAGCCACCCATCTCCAGAATCCATGCTATGTGGAAAAACAATCTTCTGTTTGTTTAAACCACTGCAACCAAGGTTTTCCTATCCTTGCAGCTGAATGTAGTCTACATAAGAGGTTACATAGACAAAAATGCAGAGGGATCTTTGTCCTTGGGAATTTGGAGCCGGCAGCATGTGGCTCTCCAAGCGCATCTCTGTTCTCATTTCACCTTCTCAGTAATGCTTCAAGGGTAAGGCCATGATCCTATTGTCACAGAGGTGGGAACTGGGGCTCCCACACTGCACAGTGAGTCCAAGGCCTTGTAGCTGGCGAGAGGGGTGCCCAGAGTCAGACCTTCTCCCCAGGTGCAAAGAGAATGCACCCCTGCTATCCCTTCTGCATGGCCCAGCCTGCTGGAGGCCAGGTGTGTCTTCTGGGCTCTTGAAGGTGGCAGCAGGTGCCAAGGAGGCTGCTACTGCAAGTCTGGTGTGGATGCCCCCAGGTACACCCTTAGGTCTGAGAGAGTGGACTGGACAAGCTTGGCGGGGATGGTCTCTTGCTGCAGCTGCTGGTAGGCCGCGTAGCGGTGGCAGCCCCCGAAGGAGTAGAAGTAGTCACCTCCCTGGGCCCCTTTGATCCAGAGGACATCGATGGGGGGCACGCTGTCTGGGTCCTCCTGGGGAGAAGGGGCACAGAGTCAATGGATGGTACAAGGCTTGACAGTTTGTAAAGCAGACTTTGTCCACCTGTGTCGTGCTCCTTATAAGGTGATCACACCAGACTACTGTGAGAGACAACTGCTAAATATCAGGAATTTTGTGAGCTGGTCGACATCACTTTGTAGCTTGAAAATCAGCCATGGGAGAGTATTTACACCAGAGAAATGGACAGATGCTACAAATCAGGGATTTCTCCCACACATGTATCAGTACACCACATGCACACTATCCATTGGGCCCTGTTGTAGACCCTGGGAATACAGTACAGCTGGAATGAGACTGAATAAGGCCCTGCCTTCAAGGGGCTCCAGTCTAGTGGGGCAGATGGAACAAGAAGTAAATATTAGAGTGACAAATGCTATAATGACAATAACACAGGTGAGAGGACAGAGATGGGGTCCACAAGGCCTCTCTGAGGTAAGAAGGAAGCAGAGTACTTGGAAATATTCAGAAACGGGGCTGGGCATGGTTGCTCACACCTGTAATGAGAACTTTGGGAGGCCGAGGTGGGTGGATCACTTGAGGTCAGGAGTTTGAGGCCAGCCTGGCTAAAATGGCAAAACCCTCTCTCTACCACAAAAATTAGCTGGGCATGGTGGTGCATGCCTGTAATCACAGTTACTCAGGAGGCTGAGGCAGGAGAATCGCTTGAACCCGGGAGGCAGAGGTCGCAGTGAGCTGAGATCGCACCATTGCACTCTAGCACAGGCGACGGAGCGAGACTCCATCTCAAAAAAAAAAAAAAAAAAAGAGAGAAGTGGAATAGTTTCAATTAAGAGCGTAGCTGCCCGGGTTCAAATCTAGCTCGCTGCTTAACAGTTATGTGATCTTCGGCAATTAATCTTTTTGTGCCTCAGTTGCCCCATCTATCAAATGGGATGGAGATAACCGATCCATCTCACAGAGCTTTTGGGTTAAATGAGTTAATATATATAAAGCACTTTAAATCATGCTTGGCACATCGAAAGCGCTCAGTAATGTATGCTGTGTATGACCTGAGGGAAGAAGATTCCACACAGAGGGAACAGCAAACGCAAAGGGCCTGAGGCCAGAGCACCTTCACCATATAGGAGGCACAGCAAGGAGGCCAGTGTGACTAGAGTGGCCTCCAGGGCTCGAGGAATGGTCAGAAAGGCCAGCAGGAGCCAGATGGTGCAGATCCGTTTCTGAGAGAAGTTGGTGGGCCTGGAGTGTTCGCGATAGGGGAGAGTGATATGATCTGATGCACACTCTAGAATGCTGTCACGGGAGAACAGACTTGGCAGGGCGGACAAGGGCACAAGGCAGGAAGACAGAGGTGAGGCCTTTGCAGGCATTCAGCAGAAGATGCTGGTCTGGATGATGGTGTGGTGGGGACAGGGAGAGGTAGACGGGTTTGGGACACATTTAGGGGGCAGGTCCGAGGGGTCTGGCAGAGGGGTGAATCCAAGGGCAAGAGAAAAGGGAGAATCTAAGTTGGCTTCCTGTTAGGGGCCCGCACAGCCAGGTGGAGAGTGGGTCATCCTCTAAGTAGGGAAAGCCTGGGGCAGGATGGGTGCAGCGTAGAGCACTCTGGGGAGACCCCATTAAGTGTGAGCGGCCTGGAATGCCTCCTGCTGCTGGCCCACGGGTCCTCTCTCATGACTCCACAAATGATTATTCAGCAGTAAGGCGCAGCAGTCACGAGCCTGCGCTCTGGAACTCGGCACACCTGACTTTGGATCTCGGCTCCTCTCCACAGCAGCTGGGGCACCCAGCCCTCTGAATGACATTCCTCACCTGTAAACTGGGAATAAGACATCCTAGAGGGCTGCTGCTGAAGAGTCAGTGAGCTGATGCCTACCGGGCATCCGTAGAGCACTACGGAGGGGCAGCCGTGCCAGGCAGGCCTTGTGCTGGGTACTGAAGGCACGATGGTGGATGGCCAGAATGATGGCTCCCAAAGATGTCCACGTCTGAACCCTTGTGAATACGTTACCTTACATGAGAAAAGGGACTTGGCGGACGGAATTAAGGTAAGGATCTTGAGATGCAGAAATTATCCAAGGTTATCTAGATGGGTCAAATGTCATTATCAGCGTCCTTAAAACTGGGAAGAGGGAGCAGAAGAAGAGGTCAGAGTGATGCGATGTGAGAAGGCCTTGGTCTAATGTTGCTGGTTAGAGGAAGAGGCCAGAAGCCACGCAGTGTGGGTGGCATCTGGAAGCTGGGAAAGGTGAGGAAATAGATTCTCCCCTAGAGCCTATAGAAAACAGTGCAGCCCTGCTTGATGTTAGCCCAGTAAGACCCATTTTGGACTTCTGACGATAAATAAAGCTGTGTTGTTTTAAGCCATCAACTTTGTGGTAACCTACGGTGGCCCCAGAAAACTAATATAGGTGTACGTAAGCAAAGGAAGAGCTGGTTCTGGCCCTTGGAGCCTACAGTTCTAGCATGGAAGGCAGGTGTCTAAACAGGACGTTAAAAGCCAGTGAGCTGTAATCCCAGCACTTTGGGAGGTTGAGGCGGGCAGATCACTTGAGGTCTGGAGTTTGAGGCCAGCCTGGCCAATATGGTGAAACCCCATCTCTACTAAAATACAACAACCAGCCAGGCGTGGTGGCGGGTGCCTGTAATCCCAGCTACTCAGGATGCTGAGGCAGGAGAATAGCTTGAACCTGGGAGGCAGAAGTTGCAGTGAGCCGAGATCGCGCCACTGCACCCCAGCCTGGGCGACAGAGAGAGACAATGTCTTTAAAAAAAAAAAGCCAGTAGATCAGAGCTATGCAGGTGGTCACACAGGTGGCTGCAGGCCCACAGAGCTCCTAACCTGGTAGGGACGGTCAGGGAAGATGCTGACACTGAGACAGGAAGACTGAGGAAGAGTCAGAAACAACAAGGCAGAGACAGAAGAGGTTCTCAATAGGAGAAAAAGCCCAGTGGTGGGACAGGGCGTGTATGGCAGATCCCTTCCCATCTCAGCCAGGCACTGTGCTACTGTTGTGGCAACAGATAAGATGGGACAAGGTCCTCGCCCTTGTAGAGTTCACAAGAGGTCGGGAAGACAGAAAATAAAATGCAACACAAATAAATGTATGATATAATTTCTGGTGGACATAAGTGGTATCCTGAGAAACATCTCGGGCTAAGGGGAGAGCTAGAGACGCGAGGGACCCTGACCAAGGGTGATCAAGGAGGCAGAGAGCTGGACCAGGCAGGGGGGCAGGCCCTGTGGTTGTCGGGGGAAGTGGCTCCAGGCAGTGAGGACAGCAGTGTAAATACTAGGACTGAAAGTTAATCGGGGGTGGCTGTAGAGGTGCTGGGTGGGGCTTAGGGATCTCATGCGCTCGCCTTCCAAGGGTCAGGGGGGAGGGGACTCAATGTCGTGTAGGCCTAACCTGACACCTGTTCTTGCACCTGCCAGAATCACTCCGGCATTCTTAACACCCTCCCTCAGTGGTGGAGCTGACCCTTGACCTCTTCCACTTCCCATTCAGACGAGGGCCTCCCAGCAGATACGACACACCCGGTCCCACTGTCACTGACTGTCACAGCCATGATAACCCACGGCTTATCTCCGGGTAGTGCAGTGGCCATGTGCTGGGCAGTGGGGGCCGGCTGCCTGGGTGTGAATCCTAGCCGTGCCACTTTTTAAGCGCCTGATCTTAGTCAAGCCGCTGAAATCTTCCCTGCCTCAGTTTCTCGTTTGCAAAAGAGACACTCTCTACCTCATAGGTACTCATTGGGTTGGCATTGGAAACTAAGGGACTTCCTGCAGTTCCTGGACCACTGCAAGCACTAGCGTTATAAGCATTATCATCACTACTTTAATTATCTCGTCCAATTCCCTCCTTGCTCAAGTGAGGAAACAGAGGCCCAGAAAGGCCCAGCCACTTGCTCAAGGTCACACAGCAGATGCTAAGCTCCGGCTGAGCCCGGAACCACTCAGTCTCGCCTCCATCGCGGCGACCTCCCTCCTCCGGCGACCTCCCCTCCAAAGCCCTCCCTCCAGCTGGCTGGACTCCTCGGGGCCTCACCCGGATAGTGTTCACGAGGCTCTGCACCTTGGCGGGGTCCAGCACGGACGGCAGCGGCCGGATAAGCACGTTCAGTGGCACGTTGTGTACCGCGGCGATGCAGCCCGAGTGGATGCTGCCGCCCTGCGCGCCACCGCTCGGCCCGGGCCCCTCGGGCGCCCCCCGATCCGCGCCGGCTCTGCCCAGCGCTCCTCCAGCACGGAGCCCCATCGTCGCCGCCACCGTCGTCGCCGCTGCCGCCGCGGGACTCGCCGCCTCCTCAGGCCTTAACTCTGGCCGGGCCGTACCATTCTGCGCGGTCGGGTGGGGGGGCCCGGGCCAGGGCGCGTTTCTCCCCCGGCCCCGCCGTGGTCCGGTCTCAACCCCGCGGTCCCCCCCGCGACTCAGGCTCCGCTCGCCAGGTGCAGCCGAACTCGCGCGGGGCTCCGGCTCTCCACCGGGGGGCGCCTCCCGCCTCCCCTCCGCCGCGCGGCGTCCGGGGAGTGGAAGCGCCCGGGCTGGCTGACTCAGGGTGAGTTTGCAGGTCGCGGGGCGGGAGGGGCGCGGGTGACGCACCGGCCGCCGTGACTTAGGCCGCGGGGGCGGGGGCGGAGAGCGAGGCGAACCTGCCCAGCCGGGATGAGTCGGCAAATCCTGCAGTGCGCTGCTGCCCCGCTGCTAGGGCTCCTAGCCAGCGAGGTGATGATCCCCACCAACGGTTCCACTTCCAATCTGGTGCTGGCTGTGTCTGGCGCCGTTCCAAACATTTTGCACGAATATTGACTTATCTAAACCTCAAAACAACTCTGCAAGGAAGGTATGATTGTTATTCCCATTTTACAGAAGAGGAGACTGAGACACAGAGGTTTAAGTGATTTACCCAAGATCATGGAGTTAGTAAGTGGCCGAATCCGCATTCAAATCCAGATAGTCTGGCTCCGGAGTCCGCTCTCTGCCCCACGGCTGGTTGCCTTGGTTCAGCAACAGTGACTGTCACACGGAGCCCTCAGGAATCGCGCTGACAATGTGTGGGCCCTGCCTTCGAGTTCCACACTGTATCATTACAACACTACTGGAAGTAGGTGCAGTTATAGACCCGCTTGTTCAAGATCAGCTGAAATGAAAGTCAGGTCATACAAGTCCATACTGTGGAGCCACCTAACCACCAACTCCAAGCAGGAAGGTGGACAATCCCAGACTCGGTTGAAGACAACCATGTCTGGTTTGCTTGTCTTCCTTCTCCACGTGGATGGCACGAACATGGAGGAATGCATACTTACCCTGCCAGCCCGAGAAAACTCCACATGGAGGAGGGGGCCAGGGGTTTCTACTTTGCCTTGAGCCAGTTGCTGACACTGTCTGAATCCTGTCTGTAAAATGAAGTAATGCTGCTCCTCACTCAGAGTTGTGTGAATTGGGAGAGTGCTCATATAGTGCTCTGTGAATTGCGTAACATCCATTTTGCTGTTGAAGATCTTTTATTTTGGGTTCTTAGTCTCTCACAAAACCTTAGAACACTGAGACCAAGATTTGAGCCTTTCCCTTTCCAAACATAATTCCCGTGGACACCTAAATGATACTTTGTTTCCAGAAGTAGAACTGACAACCACACCTCAGCCCCAGAGCACTTTGGGAGGCCGAGACGGGCGGATCACGAGGTCAGGAGATCGAGACCATACTGGCTAAAGCGGTGAAACCCCGTCTCTACTAAAAAAATACAAAAAAACTAGCCGGGTGAGGTGGCGGGCGCCTGTAGTCCCAGCTACTCGGGAGGCTGAGGTAGGAGAATGGCGGGAACCTGGGAGGCGGAGCTTGCAGTGAGCCGAGATCCCGCCACTGCACTCCAGCCTGGGCGACAAAGCGAGACTCTGTCTCAAAAAAAAAAAAAAAAAAAAAAAAAAATTAGAGAATTTCATCAAGAAGGAAGTTATCCCTTCTAAAACATCTTTCTCATTATAAGAAGTAAGAATGGCAAGATAACAGTTTCTAGAGTGGAAAAGTGGAGCTCTGGCCTGATTCTTTCATCATGGTGTATTCAGGGGGACCTCATTTCCTGGTATCAAATTCTCTGTGTTAAGATATCTATGGCCTAATTCAAAATTGCTTAAGCAATAAGAAGGTTTGTTTTCTCACATAATAAGATGTGGTAGGCATGTCTAAGGTTGGTAAAGAGGCAGTTGAACAAAGACTCCAGTTCTGGCTGGGTGCAGTGGCTCACACCTGTAATCCCAGCACTTTGGAAGGCTGAGGCAAGCAAATCACTTGAGGCCAGGAGTTCGAGACCAGCCTAGCCAACATAGTGAAACCCTGTCTCTACCAAAAGTACCAAAATTAGCCAGGCATGGTGGCACGCGTTTGTAGTCCCAGTTACTCCAGAGGCTGAGACAGGAGAATCGCTTGAAACTGAGAGGCAGAGGTTGCAGCGAGCTGATATCATGCCACTGCATTCCAGCCTGGGCGACAGAGCAGGACTCTGTCTCAGAAAAAAAAAAAAAAAAAAGATTCTGGTTCTGTCTATCTTTTTGTGCCATCATCTTCAGTGTTCTGTTATCCTGCAGTGTGCCCTTCACGGTCCCAAGATGGCTGCTGTAGCTCAAAGCATCACATCACTACATGCGAATGTCCACAAGTGGAAGTTAGGACATCCTTCGCACCTCTTTTTAAGAGTGAAGAAACCTTTGCTGGCTGGATGCAGTGACTCACACCTTCTGACCATCCACTCCTCGAGCCCTGGAGCCCACTCTAGTCACACTGGTCTCCTTGCTGTGCCTCCTCCACAGCGAACATGTCCTGGCCTCAGGCCCTTTACATTTGCTATTCCCTCTGCATGGAACGCTCTTCCCTCAGGTCATACACAGCATACATTACTGAGTGCTTTCCCTGTGCTCAGCATGGTGTGATGCGCTTTACATATATTAACTCTTGGAACCCAGCAGCTCTATGAGATGAGTCTGTTATCTCCATCCCCATTTGATAGATGGGGTATCCCTGTGGGAGCTCTGCCCATACGTTCCAGAGGTGCCAGGCCATTCACTAATGGGGACAGGAGCTGGCGAGTAAATGCCAGTCTTCTACTGTCACAGATGGATGATTCAGAGAGGTGTTCTAGACCATTCAGATCTCTCTGGAACCTTCTCAGAGACCAGAAGTACTCATCCCTATTACTACAACTGACTTCACTAACACCCCCTCTGTCCCATTCCTCTCACCCCTTACTTCTGCTTCCAGGGATCACCTTCCACATAAATGACTTACACTAAAGTCTCAGACTTGCTATCAGGGAGCCAAAACTAAAACAAAAGGGAAACTTGATACTGGGTCATCCCCTATAATTCTGTACCTTGCGTAGGTTAAAATTGCACTATTTTATTGCATGTGTGACCTCGGGCCAGTCACCTGCCCGTGCCTGTTTCCTAATCTGCAAAATGGACATGCGGTCACCTAATTCACAGGGATGTTGGAAGAATGAAGAGAGATGATGTTAGGTGAGGTCCTTAGAACAGTGCACAACACATTATAAGTGCTCAATAAATGTTTGCTGTTTGATTGCATTTTAAATTATAACAGAGCTTGAAGGTCTCTCCGTGTCTTCACTTTCAGACTAGTCTTGATGTATTAGTCAAGACTTTTGTTTGCAAGTGACAGAAAGCCAATGTGAATTAGCTTAATGAAAATGGGGATGCTTCGCTATTCCCTTGACTGAGGTGAAGCCGGGCCTCAGGGGAAAGTAAGTTGAGAGATTTCTTTTTTCTGCCCTCACTCAGCAGAGGGATTATCTCTACATGTCAGGAACATGACTGTCAACAGCAATGATATTTGGCTTTCAATAAGGGAAACCTGACAAGAGAGACTTAATACAACTTAAAGTGTTTCCTCTATTAAAAAAAAAGTCTGGAGGTAGGAAGTCCATGGCTGGGATGGCTGCTCCATGGTCACTAGTGGCATAGGCCCTTTCTATCTTTCTGCTCCATCATTTTTGAGCAGAGTTTTCATTCCCAGGGTCACCTCCTATTCAAGATAGTTGCTGAAGTGCCAGCCATCTCATTCAAATTCCACCCTGAAAAGAGGTGGAGAAATGGAAAGGCAAAGGATATGACCCTTCCCCTTTTTAGGATGCTATCTCAGAAATTTTATATAACATTTCCCCTTGCGTGTCATTGACTAGAAATTGGTCACATGGCCACCCCTGGCTGCAAGGGCAGCTGGATATGTTGTCTTCATTCATAGCGGTAATGTGCTCAGCTAAAATTGGAGTTCTCTTACTAAGGAAGAATAGAGATTGATAAGTAGCTAGCAATTGGAGCCACAGCTCTCAAGTTACAGGCCTTATGGCACAGAGAGAGGGAGAGAGAGAAAATTTCCAAGTTCTAGTCAGATGCCTACATATGAACAAACCAGCTATAGCATTGGGGGGCAGAGACTTTCTTAAAAGCATAAGCCACCATTATTTATTATAATGACTTAAAGGTATGGAGTTCATTTAAAGGTAATTACTGGTCAACTGCTATTGGCTGGGCTGGACCCAGGGGATTTAGTGATCAGCAAAAAGACACTACCAATCTCTGCATTATGAAGCTTACAGTGTAGTGGAGGATTCAGATAATGATCAAATAATCACACTGGTTAATGGAGAGTGTAAAGTATACATTGATAGTAGGTGCTGCAAAAGAATGGCATGTGGTTCCGAGGAAGTGCCTTAGTCCTTTTGGCTGCCATAGCAATACCATAGACTGTGGCTTATAAACAACAGAAATTTATTTCTCACAGTTTCGGGGGCTGAGAAATCCAAGATCAAGGTGACTCTGTATCTCCCCAACATCCATATGTTGAAATCCCAGGTGCTGATGTTGGGAGGTGGGCCTTTGGGAAGTGATTATGTCGCGGGGTTCCTGGGGGCAGAGCCCTCGTGAGTGAGATTAGTGTCCTTTTTCTTTCTTTTGAGACAGGGTCTCACTTTTGTCACCCAGGCTGGAGTGCAGTGGAACTGTAAAGAAAACTTCAAATTTTTAAAATCAGGAACCTGATAATAACTAAGGAATCCTGAACAGAGTATTGGTAGAAATACAGATGAAAAAGGCCATTTGGATGAGGAAATGAGGAAGATATTGGACGATGGAAAAAAGACCATCTTGTTACAAAATGGCAAAGAACTTGGCTGAATTATGTCCATGTTCTAGTGCTTTATAGGAGGTAGAACTTGTGAGCAATGAAATGGGATATTTAACTGAAGCTGTTTCTAAGCAAAGTGTTGAAGCTGTGGCTTGGCTCCTCCTGACTGCTTACAGTAAAATATAAGTAGAAATAAATGAGTTAAAGATGCGACTTTTAAGCAAATAGGAAGCAAAATGTAAAGATTTGAAAAATTTTCAGCCTATCCATATTGCAAAGAATCAGAAAGAATGTTTGGGAGAAAACATTAGTCTCCATAAGGAGACTGTAATGGTTATGAACTTAATCAGCCATCCCAGCTGGAAAACTGCCATCTTGAATTGAAGGGGAAGGAGATGGGGAGGGATGAAGGAAGGCTGTTTGACTTCTTGGGTTTTTCAGGACAAGACCAGAATGCAAACTATTGTTCAAGACAAGGGAAGAATGACCCTGAAGGCAATTCAGAGATCATCAAGGCTATCTCCTTGCTTTCAAAAGTCAGGGACAATGCCTTGCATTCAACAGGTTAGAGGGCCTCTGTCCAAAGCCATGGAGGAAGAGCTGCCCAGAGCTGTTGGGGTGGGGCTACCCAGAGCCCTGGGAACATGACCTCTGCTGGATAGAGCTGGAGGGACAGGACCACCACCCCAGAGGGTACAGAGGGTGGGACCAACACCATCGTGGATCTGGAAGGCTGCCTCAGTGGGCCTGGAAGCAGAGCATTTAATGAACCAAAAATGATTTTTCTTGAGCCTTAAGATCTCATGGAGTTTGCCTTGTAGTTTGGATGTAATTTGGATCTGCTATTCCTTTCTTCTTTCCTATTTTTCCCTTTTGGAATGGTCTATCTTATACCTGTCCCACCATTGTATTTTGGAAGCAAATAACTTGCTTGATTTAACAGGCTCACAGCTGGAGAACAATTTGCCCCAGCATGCATCACACCTTGAGTCTCAGCCATATTTGACTTAGATGACACTTAGATAATAAAACTTTGGACTTTAGACTTCAGAGTTGATGCTGGAATGAGTTAAGACTTTTGGGGCTGTTGGGATGTAAGGAATGAATGTATTTTGCATGTGAGAAGGATGTGAATTTGGCGGGGGGTGGGGATGGAGGCAGAATGCTATAGACTGAATGTTTGTGTTCCTCCAAAATTCATGTTAAAATCCTAACCCCCAATATGATGGTATTAGGAGGTGGGTTTTTGGGAGGTAACTAGGTCATGAAGGCAGAGCCCTCATTAATGCAATTAGTGACTTTATAAAAGAGATCCCAGAGAGCTCCCTCACCCCTTCTACCATGTGAGGACATGATGAGAAGATGGTGGAACCAGAAATCAGGTCCTTACCAGACATTGAATCTGCTAGCCCTTGGATCTAGGACTTCTCAGTCTCCAGAACTGTGCAAAATACATTTCTGTTGTTTCTAAACCACCTAGTCTACGGTAGTTTGTTACAGCAGCCTACACAGACTAAGACAGCCATGATCTGATCTGCATTTCTGAAAGATCCCTGTGGCTGCTGTGGATGGAGGGAGGGAGGCCAGGGAGGCAGAATGGATCCAGGAGACCAGGGAGAAGACTGGTACAGTTGTCTAGATAAGAGATGATGGTGGCTCTGAACCAAGGTGGAGACTGAGAAGATGGAGAGGAAAAATTGACAGGACCTGGTGGATTGGGTGGTAGGATGGGGAGACAGAGGTGAGAGAGATGACCTCTGGGTTTTGTGACTGTAGGACTGGATGGCTGCTGGTGTCATTCACAGAGGTGGGATGCCTCAGAGGAGAAGCAAATCACAGCTTCAGACCTGGGCTGGTCTCTGATGCTTTTGGGATATCAAAGTGGAGGTGGCCTGCAGGCAGATACAGATTTGCAGCTCAGAGAGGAGGCTGGAATTGAAAATGTTAGTGTATGGGCCGTCTCATGTAGGTAGAAATTGAACCCATGGGTGTAATTAGATTGCTTTAGGGGAGTATACAGAGCAGAAAGTGGGTTCCTTCCTTGGGTATCGGGTAGGTGAGTCTGCAAAGCTGCTAGGTGGAGCAGTCAGACAAGTAAGAGGAGAACCAGATAGTCATGTCATGTCATGTCATGGAGGTCTTGAAGCTCTTTGAGAACGTCGTAAAAAGCAGACTGGAGCCATGTGCCAGTTGAGGTACTCTGGACTGCAGGTAACAGGAACCTGATTCAACTGACCGAAACAGTAAACTCATGTCTTCAGGTATGTTCAAGTAAACAGAAGTCCACAGGCAGCAAGCACCATGAGTGGGATTCAGGGTGGTGTTTTCATTGGCTCCGTGATGTCATAAAGGACCCAGGCTTTTTCCATGCCCCTGCATTGCCATATGTTGTGTAGGCTTCATGCTAAGGCCAGTTCACTTCATGGTCACAAGATGACATGCTTCTCTGCTCACATTTGAGGGGAAGAGGAACTGGACTTCCTTTCCTTTTAAGAAAAAGGAAGCAGCAAGTTTTCCATACCCTTCCGGCAACCCTCTCCTTAAGTCTCATTGGCCAGAATTAGGTTATGTGCCCATTTCTGAACCGTGGGAGATGTTAGTATTCTTAGACCAGTAAAGACTACCTCTTAAGCTGATGTTCAGTCCCCAGATTGCAAGATTGCTGATCCAGGAGAGAGGGGTGGGGTGGAATGGTTATTGGACCTGTATAACTGGGCTGGATATGGCTGATGGAGACCCAGCATTCTTTCCCACCTCCCTCTAGGGTGCCTTCTAGATTGCATAGTTGGAGAGTTAAAAACTATATTTCTCAGATCTCTTTGCCGCAAAGATACTAACAGGGAATTAAGTTCTACCAGTTAGATGTACTTCCACGAGATATGGATGGCAGACGTGGGCTGGGGCCATCTTCCGACTGGTTTGACTCTTGCTACTGTCAAGATCGTCTTGGAGGTGTTAAGATTTTCTGTAGCAGTGTTCCAGCATTGTGCCACCAGCACAGTGGGAGACAGGAGACAGTTATAGAGGCAGTGGCAAGGGCCTGCTGATCCCTCGGTTGCACCTATGATGTGGTGTTCTTCAACTCAGTAGTTCCAGTGCACCCTATTGACCACCACCAACCCCCACTCCACACCCTCCCCCACCACTGACTGTGGAAGAGGCAGGTGCTGTCTCGGTGGCAGCAGTTCTGCAGTGGAGTTCTGGACTCCAGCAGATGGCTCACTTCTTCAGCCCTTCCACAAATTTTGTCAGCAGCCAATTATTGAAGTATTAAATCCTTTCTCTTCAAAGGGATTTAATACATATTTATAAAATCCTGATCTAGAGTGGTTTCTGTTCCTGGCACCTAAAACAAACATAATGGATCCAATAGCCAGTCATGGGCAGTGTATGTGGGTGGTTAAGGGATGCAGCAGGTGCCTGGGTTTCTCAAAACCCCACTGGCGAGGCAGGCAGATCACTTGAGGCAAGGAGTTCGAGACCAGCCTGGCCAACATGGTGAAACCCCGTCTCTATTAAAAATACAAAAATTGGCCGCATGCAAGGGCTCATGCCCGTAATCCCAGCACTTGGAGAGGCTGAGGTGGGCGGATCACAAGGTCAAGAGATTGAGACAATCCTGGCCAATATGGTGAAACTCTGTCTTTACTAAAAATACAAAAATTAGCTGGGCATGGTGGCATGCGCCTGTAGTCCCAGCTACTCAGGAGGCTGAGGCAGGAGAATTGCCTGAACCTGGGAGGCAGAGGTTGTAGTGAGCCAAGATCATGCCACTGCAGCCTGGCAACAGAGCGAGACTCCATCTCAAAAAAAAAAAAAAAAAAAAAAAAAAATTAGCCAGGCATGGTGGTGCATGCCTGTAATCCCAGCTACTTGGGAGGCTGAGGCAGGAGAACTGCTTGAACCCAGAAGGCAGAAGTTGCAGTGAGCTGAGATTGCGTCACTGCACTCCAGCCTGGGCAACAGAGCCAGACTCTGTCTCAAAGAAAACAAACAAGAAACCATTGGAGATTTTGCAGAGTTAGGGGAAGGTTCCCACAACTGCTGTTGTTGAAAACAGCTAGCACATTGCTCAGGACGCAGCTGCTTGTCCAGAGGTGTGTGGAGGGAAGGCGGACAGGCACCAGGTAGACAGTCTGCAAACTGAGGGCACTGCTTACACAGGAGGAAACCGACAAAGAGGCCCCAGAGGAGGCAGGTTCTAGCCTGCAGCTTCCCCATCCCATTACTCGGCATCCATCCCTCAAAACATGCAGGTTATGCTTCTTGGTAAGTCTGAGTTGAGGGTAGGTGGCAGGGGTTGGTGGTCCCCACTGAAGTTTTCAGTAAGGTGAGACAGATTTGTATTTTGAAGGATTGCTAAGGCAGCTATTGAGGATGATGTATTGGTTGACTTGAACACTTTTGGTGACAGGTAGCTCAGAAGCTCTATGGGCAACTCACTGTTTTTGGACAACTTTGCCAGCTGAGCCAAAGTCAACATTTTTGCCTGCTTCCACTCACTGAATATGTGACCATATATGACTGGGCAGAGCAGTAGGGGATGAACTGGGGAAGAATATTGGGGTTGTAAACTGGCTGTCCACAGACACATGTGGACCACAGTTGTAATTGTTTGGTAGGTGTAATTTGAATCTTATTTCTCTAAGGTGAGACACACTCCAATTAGTCACAGGCTTCACCTTCCCTAATGTCTTAAGGCAACTGGCTTCACTCACATGTTATTAATCAGGTTTTTAAACCCTTATTTGAGGAATATTAAGGATTGAGGATGCCTGAGACCCTGTAAATGCCAAGGGACCCTTGGGGCTATGTGACCCTTGGTGGCAGCTACAGGCTGGTCAGGCTATAGAGAGGAAAACGGAGTGGAAAAATACTGTCTCTCGGATGCCCTCCCCTTCTTCTCATTCCCCCCTTCGCCCCCGCACCCTGCTCCAATCAGAACGTCTGGAGGCGATGGTGAGTGGCCAAAGTCCCTTTAATATCCCTGAATTGCGTTACAAGTAATACTGCTGGAGGTGGGGAAGGGATGGGGGTTTGGGGGTGAGTTGGGATAGGACGGAGGAGGAGCGCCAAGCGCTCATACAAAATATGGCCAAAAGGCTTAGCATGCATGGAAAATTATTGCTGTCAGAAGTTCCTATTTACAGGGTCAACACCCTCCATAATTGCTTCTGCTACCCCTCTCCCTCCCACCATCCCTGCAGCCTCCCTTCCCGCTGGGCCTGGAGCTGAGCAAAGGCCCATTCACCCCTCTGGAGCCCTGGGGAAGTGCCCCTGCTACAGGGGTGCCTCCAGTCTCCCCCTTCTTTTGTGGCTAAGAGGAGGGGAGAGGAGGATCTGAGAGTCCAGGACTCCTGCCCGTAAGCTGGGTGCAGAGCAATGGGGCAGAGGCGTGTGCTTAAAGCGGAGGGGGCCGGGGCCCGTGCGCGTGGAGGTGTGTGCTTCGGTCCTCGCCCGGGCATGCAAAAGCGCAGCGGAGGAGGTAGTGGCGGCCAACGGGCGGGTGGCTGGCAGCCCGGCCCCTCTGTCCGGGAGAGTTGCATAGACGTGGCCGGGAGAGAGCGCCCCTCCCGGGGAGCAGGCCAGAGGCCCTAGCGGGTCCGGGGCTCAGTCGGTCCCTGGAACCTGGGGTCCCTCGGGAAGAGGAATAAATAAGAAACAAATCGAGGAGGCTCCTCTCTCCGGGCCGCCTGGAGTGGCAGGGTAAGGTTCAGGAGGGCGGGGACCTGCCCCACGCCTGGACCTCCTGATGCTCCCTCACCCCACAAGTTGAGGGTCAGCAAGCTGCCCCCCAATTCTCGAGTCCCCTTCCTTAGTGAGTGCGGGCTCTGGTGAGGATGGATTTCTCCCGAGACGCGGGGGTGTGTGTGGTGGGGGCAGCCTTCTGTGGCCTATGCTGTCCCTCTCCTTGCCTGGCTTCCTGACCTCCCAGTCCAGCTGGGGAAGCCAGACTGTCCCTGGGTGAGGCCAAGAGATTAAATAGAATAATAAATAGATAAATAAATAAATACACAAATAAATAACTGGAAGGACCCAGCCGGACGGGGGAAGGGCATTGGTGAGGTGCTCCAGACCTCCCCCCAACAAGTAAGGAAGGGGATCTGTGGCCCTGGGGATGGGGGAAAGTGCTCAGAGAGTCTGGGGGTAGGGCAGCTCCAGATTGTGGAAGCCCAGGTTGTGCCGGGGAGAGAGGGGTTACACTAGGGGGCAGGGCCCTGAAGTGCCCCTCAAGCCCCCTCCAGGTTAGGTAAACTCAGAGGGGTGAGAGTTGCTAGAGAGGTGAGGGCATCTGGAGCTGGGGCTGGGAGTGGGTGATGAGATCCCCATGGACTGAAGAGAGTAGGAAATGTGTGTGGGAATGTGTGTGTGTGTGTGTGTGTGTGTGTGTGTGTATGTATGGCCGGACCTAAGGCCTGAGCATGGATGGGATCAGGGACAGATTGGAGACTTCAAGAAGGGTGAAGATTAGATCCCCAGATGGGCACACTCTGGGAGACTCAGCAGAGGCCAGAGGGATGGTCTGGGTTGGATTGTGGTCTCAGGGCGGCAGGGCCTGCGTCCAGGTATGGATGGGGAAACTGAGGCAGGCATGGGCGTCAAGGGTATAGGTATGCGGCTTTCATTGGGGGCTCCAACAGAGGAATGGTCAGAGAGATTCAGCTGAGAAGCGACAGAAAAGATCTAGAAGTTAGAAGAGCAGCGCGGGGTCTGGGCGGGAGAAATTTCCGGCTCTTGGCGCAGGAGAGGTGCGGACCTGGTGCCTGAGTTGGGAGCCTTGAAGGCGCGGACAGGGGGTCAAGGTCCGAGGGGTGGCCGGAAAGGAAGCAGTGGGTAGGGGGACGCTGGGGAAGACGGTGCTGGAAGTGAGTCGTGGGCTTGGGGGCTGGAGAGAATAGTTCAGGGCTGGTCAGGGGTCCTCACGAGAGGGGCATGGGCAGGGAAACGCAGCGGGGGGTGGGCGAGGGCGCTGCGGGCGCAGGTAGCGGACCCGGGGCGCGTGGAGAGCGAGTTCCAGGCGCGCGGGCGAGGCGGAAGGCTCAGCTGGCCGGGCCAGCAGGGGTCGGCGGGGGCGGCTCGGCCCCCTTGACGCAGGCTGCCTCGCAGTGCTTGTGGAGGTAGGACTTGAGCGCGAAGCTCTTGTCGCACTGGCGGCAGCGGTAGTGCTTGAAGGCCGAGTGCGTCTGCATGTGCGCGCGCAGGTTGGAGCGGTCGGCGAAGGCCTTGCCGCAGTGCGCGCAGCCGAACGGCTTCTCGCCAGTGTGCGAGCGCATGTGGCCCTGCAGCAGCCAGGGCCGCGAGAAGGCCTTGCCACACACGCCGCACTTGTGGCGCAGGTTGTGCGTGAGCACGTGCATGGCGAGCGCGGGCATGGACACGTAGGCCTTGCCGCACGTCGGGCACTTGCGCGCCAGCTGGCTGTCCAGGCTGCGGTGCGTCTGCTTGTGGCGGCTCAGGTTCGACGACGTGGCGTAGGTCTTGCCACACTCGGCGCACGCATGCCGGTGCCCGCCGCCCGCCTGCGCCCCTGCTCGCCCCGCGCGTCCCCCGGCGCCCCCCGCGTCCCCCGAGCCCCCCGCGTCCCCGCCGCCTCCGCCCCGCCGCCGCCGCGAGCGCCCGTCCGAGATGAAGAAGGCGTCCATGGAGTAGCTGTCGGTCACGGCCGCCTCCCCTCGGAAGTAGCGCGCGGACAGGCTCGACTGCGGGCTCTCGGGGTCGCTGTACTCCTCCGGCGCCGCCGGCGGGTACGCGGGCTCGGCCGGGGCCAGCTCCAGGCCCGGCTTCTGGTCCGCATCGTAGCTGCTCGGGGGCAGGCAGTGCGGAGCGTACCCTGGAGGGGCGAGAAGTGGAGGGGCGGTGAGAGGAGGCGCCGAAGAGGGTTTCCCGCTTTGAGCAGGTCATCCTATGTGCCCTGTAGCTCAGCGCCCCTGTGGCAGCCCCGACAGTGGCAGTCTCCGACCTGCACTTCAGCTCTTCGTGTCAGACAGCCTGGGTTCAATTCCTTCCTCTGTCGACTGCAGTGCAAACAGCCGCCACCCCATCCCACGGAGCGTGGGGCCGGCACGGTTCTACAGAGCGTACCTTCACTATCAAGTGCTCACAACCACGGAGTGATGGTCTTATAATACCCACTCTACAGGTAGAGAAACTGAGGCACAGAGAGATGCAGCAGTCAGTCTAACCTTAGAGTCAGTAAGTGATGGAGCCCTTGCCAGTGTGACCCTGAAGCCCATGCTGCCTCTATTCCAACAACATTCTGCCGTTGCAGTCCTGTGACTTCTCTGGATCTCAATTTTCTCATCTGCAAAATGCAGCTTGTGATTGGACACCTCCTTCCAGGGTCGTTGGAAGGACTGAGTAAAGTGACGATAATAAACATGTATTAAGCTCTTACTGTTTGCCAGACTCTGCCTCGGTGCTTTACACATGTTAACTCTAATTGTCACAGACCCAAGGAAGTCGACACTATTGTAATCCCCATTTTATGTGTAAGGAAATTAACAAAGGGGGGAACATACAGTAATTGCTATATAAATGTTAGCTATTATAATTATGCTTTTTACTTGCTTGGAGATAGTCTCCTCCCCCACCACACTGTGAGCTCCCCAGGGTTGGATCTGTATGCTCAACACATGCCTGGCTCAAAGTAGATGTGCGATGAATAGATGTTGCACGAAGGAATCACAATCCAGTTAGACCCACCTGCCAGGGTTGCTGGAGCATTTAAGAGGGGTCAAGTGTGTGGCATGTAATAGGTGCTACAGAAAGGGGACTTCCTCATACCTGCTCCCAAGCCTGCTTTGCTCTGTGCTCCTCTAGAAGTCGTTGGGAGTCCCCAGTGAGAATTCACCTTCCCCTCCTCCTCCCACTTAACTGGAGTTAGACCAGGAATCCTGTCTGCCAAGGGTTTGAGTGATTGGTGGGTGGGCAGGCTGGGGTCTCCCAGGGGATTCCATAGGGGGTTCTTATAGGCAGGGGCCATTCTGATTTGCCTCTGCCTCCCATGGCCTAGGCTGGTCCTAGCACCTTCCCTGGGACCCTGGGGGCTGGGCTCCCTGTCGAGTTTCTGGCAGACAAACTTTTCATCCTGGCACTTGATGAGCAACTGATTCCATTTTTCTGTGATTCCACAGAACATGAAGGTTAAGTCCCTTTCAGAGGTTTCCCAGCTGGGGAGCGGGATTTGACCTTCTCCTGGTGACCCCTGAAACCGATAACCACTACTCCTTCCCTTCTCCCCGTAGCCTCCTTAGCTGAAGTGAGCAGGTGGAAGAGGGTTTTGTAAGGGGAAACAGGATTCCAAGATGTTCAGACTTTTCGCTGGGTATTCTGGTCAGGTTTGGTTCCCTACACAGCCTGATTCAGCCTCCAGGCCTTTGCCTCTCATCTGGCATTTGGGATGGACACAGGGTGAAGTCTGTGTGCCCCTGAAAGCAAGGGTATGCCCTCGTTTTTATCTCTGTCCCTTCAGCAGCCAGCACAGGGGCCTCTGCACATAGAAGTGATTGTGGATTGAGGAAGTGGATGACCTAGTAGGGAGAGGCTCTGTGCTTGGATGTAAAGGGGGATAGTGATAGTGGCAATTTTTTAATCTGGGGAGAGGAGATGCCCAGCTTCTCCGAACCCTATGTCTTCCATCCCATCTGCCTCTGGTCTGGAGATCCCCCTGCTTCCCACTCCAGGAACCAGGCGTGATACTCAAGTCCCAGAACGTTCAGGAGTGTTGTTTCAGACTGAGTTAAATACCTGTCAGGCACTCCCAGACCCCCCTCCTTCTCCTTCTGTATTTCCTCACGTTGTAATTCCTGGTGATGATAATAATAGCTAATATTCATTGAGCACTTACTGTGTGCGTCAGGCTCTGTGCTAAGTGCTTCGCTCCCATCATCTCACTGAATCATCACAAAACTGCTCTTATCACAGATAAGGAAACTGAGGAACAGTGTGGTGATGGCCCTTGCTCCAGGGATGGAGCAAGGATTGGAATCTACTGCCCCCTTGGTTTCCCACATAGTGAGAGGTCCTCCAGGAAGAGGCTGTTCACCTCCCATTCCTAGGGCCCTAGCTAGTAGGCACTTAATAAGTATTTGTGGAATGAGTGATGACGATTTGCGAGGCCAGCCTCACTCCCCAGCCTAGCAGGGCCTGGTAGACAGTCCTGTCCACCTGGTCTCAGGGCAGGTCTGCACCTCATGTGGCTGGGGCCATGGAAGGGGAAGGGTGATTTGGTTCTCCAACACAGATTCCATCTGGGTGCCTTTGGGCAGGTTGTGCCTCGGGTCCTTTTTTTTTAATGGGATTTGTTTGGAGGGGTGACTGATCATGTAACCAGTGCCTTGCATGTTCTATTATTAAAGAAGGATGACATATTGGATAAGAGTACAGCTTTGGTGCCAGACAGCCTGGATTGTTTTGGCTCTGCTATTCCCAGCGGTGTGACCTTGGACAAACGATTTGGCCTCTATGTGCCTCTACCATTTCAGTAAGGGGTCGTCAGTAAACAGACAATGTATAAACAAATAATAACCAACACTCCCAGAGCACTCCTGTGTCAGGCACTCTTACAGGGGCTTTCCACACATGAATGCACTCTACCCTCATGACGCACAAAGTGGTACCATTTTACAAAAGAGGAAACCAAGGCACAAGGAAATTAAGTAACAAGCCTAAGATTGTGCAGCTAATAAGTTAGAGTCAGGATTCCAGCTCAGTGGCTGGCACATTTTAAATCCACCATGCATGTTGGCTGTTACCATGAACAACAATAACAATCTCCCCAGATGGGTTTCTGTGCTGCAGCTTTC
Source organism: Macaca mulatta (assembly GCF_049350105.2). Classification (NCBI taxonomy): domain Eukaryota; kingdom Metazoa; phylum Chordata; class Mammalia; order Primates; family Cercopithecidae; genus Macaca; species Macaca mulatta. The sequence goes on along the minus strand of NC_133415.1, from coordinate 83,475,742 downwards.
TTGGCGTCTGCCCCAACACATTTTACTGCTCCTCTCTGGGCCTCTGTTTCCTCACCCAGGATGTGTAATTTCTATTTCACATTCTGATGGGAAAATTTCTGGTGCATAGTAGGAGCTCCATCAGTGAACCAGAGCGTTCTCAATGAGGTGCTCTGCCCATGGCGCCCTCTGCTGGTGGCCTTCAGCACTGTTGACTTTACTCTTGTTGCAAGGGGCTCTTTATAAAGTAGGGGCGCCTTTAACAAAGGCTGCTCATTTGCCTAGGGAGGGATGCAGAATTGTCTTCAAGATAGTAATTGTGAGCCCAGACCAGACACCCTGTCAGTGGATTTTGGAATGGGTTGAGAGCATCCTATGAGAATTTGTGTGGTCATGTTAGGAGGAAGTGGTTCTAACTTGCTTTGTGACTGTGGCCAGGTTGCTTAACCTTCCTGGGCGGAATCTATACATGAGAAAGATTGACTGGAATGGTCTAAAGACCCTTTCTGCATCATGGCTGAATCAGTCCCTCCATGATGCGCTTTGTCCCCTCCACTCCTCGCTCCTCCAATTCCACCCTGTTTTCCTCAGATTCACAGACATCTCCCTATGCAACCTTGGGCAAGTTACTTAACCTCTTTCTGCCACACCTGTATAAGGGAGCTCATAATAAGGTTGAATAAATGAATGCATGTAAAGTGCTTAGTACAATGCCTGACACATAATAGCTGCCCTCTCGACCTGTTATTATTATTGTCGTTGGTAGTATTCCTACATTTCCTGGTGATATCCTTCTAATCTGCCAGAGAGTAGGAGATACACATGGGTGTCTTATGCTGCTGTGTGACCTTGAGCAAACCACCTCACCTCTCTGAGCCTCAACCCTGGAGACTTCTTTAGGAGACTAAAAGCCATACTTTAACCTGATGCATGGAACCCAGACACGTATCCTCCTCTGTCCTAAGGGTGACTATAGAAGGCTGAGATACCTATCCTGCAACTGACAGGGTGAGACAGGACTCTTGTTTGGGTTCCCACAGAGATAGGGATGGTCTGGGATTCAGAGAAAAGAGAATCTCAGATGAGATCTCTCATCCTGGCCCTTGAATTCAGACCCTAGCTGTGTGACCTTGGGTAAGTTGCATAACTTCTCTGGGCTCAAATCCTCCATTTGAGGAATGAGGACCAGAGCCACCCACGTCATGTAGGGATATGGGGAGGGACCAGAAATACTTTGGAGATGTGCACATGTTTCCTGGGAATGACTTGGGTTTTCCCTGCCCAAGAGTCTTGAGATTTTAGGCTGAAGGTCCAGAATCTATCTTTTTAAAAATTAGTACTCAAAGGAGTCGTGAAAGGTAAATTTATGAGAATTAAGGTGCTGGGCCCTCTGCAGACACTGTCTCATTTAGCTACCTGACCCCCTGGGGGGATGGAGGGGCATGTGTAACAAATACTACTACTGTTACTGCTGGTGCTTCCAACTGACACCAGCCTCCCTGTAAGCCAGACATCGCCCTGTGCCCAGAGGCCCAGAAAGGGGAGGGGATTTGCCCAAGGTCACTGGAGAGGGAGGTGGCAGGTCTGAAACCTTCCAAGGCCCGTGTTTTTTCCAAAACACCAGAGAGGGCATGGAGACTTGCTGGGGAAGAGATCTTCAATTGGTGGGGGGAGGGGTGGTGGGGAGAGCGGTGGTGGGGTGCTGCGCAAACACTCCCATCTAGTTAGGCTGTGGTGGGGTGGGTGGGGGCATCGGGTAGTAGGGGCATGGAGAAGCTGTTGTGGAAAATGCTTCAGGCCCTTGTAAATATTTGTAAATCATACTTAATAACAGTAATGTCTATCACTTATTGAGCACTTACTTCGTGCAAGGCACCCTGCTAAATACTTCGTGCACATTAGCTCACATCTAAGGTCACTTCCCTCCATGCCCTTGTTCTGCAGAAGCTGAAGCCCAGACAAGGGCCTTGACCCACCTCAGGTCACAAAACAAGTTCTCATCAGAGCTGGGTTGGCCTCCTTTTCTTTTCTTTTCTTTTTTTCAGTCCAGGACTCCTTTCCCCAGTCTCTCCCAGACTCCCAAGGTGCCAAACTTTCTCCAGGGAATTCCTAGCCTCAGCCTCACCTCTCTGTCCCAAAATGGGCAGAAAAAGACAGGGGCCTGGTGGTGGGCCAGCTTCCCAGGCGGCCCACTTTCCTGAGGAGGGCTGGGCCCTGCTGGGTGGTGGGGGCTGGAGGGGCTGCTGTATGGGTATATTTAGACCTGCTTCTTGCTGTGCCAGGGCCTCGGGCCTCGAGAATCAGCTCCAGCCAGCTGAGCAGAAAGCCAGGTCTGTCAGCAGCAAAGCAGGATAAAAATAGTTTCTCCTGTCTGCTCACAGAGCTGGGCAAAGGGGCTGGGTACCTCCCCCTCCCCTTATTATAGCATCTTTGTTAGCGGTTCCCTGGGCACTGGACCAGAAATGACACCCACCTCCTCCAAAGGCCTGGCAGCTGGTACATCTGCCCACGGGGAGGAGGTCCCTGAGTCCAAATGAGCAGTGGACAGAGTGAGGTCTGGCCTAACATGACCAACGCTGCACGGCTTGGGGCTGATGCCCACTGACACAGGTCCAAGGAACTTCGAGATAATTCCAAGGCTCTTCCCCACCACCCCCACCTCTTGGAATTCCCCGTATTCTGGTCTTTCCTGACTGTGACCCAATTCCTGTGGCCTACAGGGAGGTCCAGAGCTCTGCAGGAATCAACAGGAAAGATTTTTCAGGGGGGTGTGGAGATTACAGTGAGTGGCTCAGGGTCTTCAGTTGCCCATCCTGGTTGGTGGAGCTGCCTCCCGCTCCCTCGGGGGGTTCTCCAGTGGGCCCTTTCTGGGCTTCCTTCCGGAGACAGGGTGTGTTGCGCAGTGCTCCACCTCCTCTCCCGGCCTCCTACTTTCTGCTGTGCCCCCCCTCTCTCTAGAAGGCCCATTCCAAACCCCTCCCTACCCAAAGGCTGGCAGTAGACACTTCACTGCAGGGGAGTCCACAGCTGGGAAGGAGACCAAGAGGCCTGAGGGACCCCATCTCTCCTGGCAGAGGGCCTCCAGGCTGTGGGGGCCCCTAGAACCTGTGGATGTAGCACCCACCAGGGAGGTGTGACAGGGCACACCATTTATGCTCTTGTGACTTCGGGCAAGTCATGGCCCCTCTGTGACCTCAGTTTTGCCTCTGTAGGTTGGAGTGAATCCTCCCCTGCCCCCCCTGCCCTTTGCCCACTGTGGATTTGTGTGGCCAGAGAGTGCCTTTGGGATGTGTAGACTGCTGCACTGACATAAGGGACTTGGTGTACTCTCCCGCCCTCCTTCAGCAGTCAAAGACTGAGACTCTCTAAAGTGTGGAAGCTCAGCTCGGGACCCTCATGACCCTCTCGTAACCCCAGGCTTTAGAGGAAATCAGGGGTTCCCAGATTCCGTATCTCACATGGGTCTCATCATTCCACACTTCCACTGAGCCCTGTTAATTCACAGGAAAATTAGATTTCTGGGTCCCTAGAAGGTCAAAGCTGAAAGAGATCATATTCAACTGTTTGGTATCATGAAAGGGAAACGGAGGCTGGGAGGAGAGGAGAGACTAGGCCAGGACCACCCGGAAGGCTAATGGTGAATCTAAGACTTGAACTCAGGCCAGCCTTGAGAATAGATCTGGACATGACCTTGGACTGGAAACTGGGCCTGAATCTTGATTCTGGACCCAGCGCTTTGCCCTGGACCTGTTCATAGATATTGAAATTTGAAATTGGACATGGATTTGTTCTGGATAGCAGACCTGGACCTATAACCTCAGACACTGACCTTGTACCTAGTCCATGGACCTGGTCCTATACCTGAAGTTTGACCTAGGCATTGGACTTGGACCTCAGATCTGTACTTGGATGATTGGACTGAATGTTAGACCTCGACCTAGACTTTGAACCTGGGCCTCTGACTTGTCTTTAACGCGGACCTTGGACCTGGACCAAGGCCAAGTTACCAGGGAAATGGGTGGTTAGAGAAGACTCAGATGGGCCTGCTGTGTGTCCATGGGCACCTCCCCAGACTTCTCTGTGCTCACTCTTCCAAAAGATTGGGGAAGCCCTTTTGCATCACTGCTCCCCAGAGGAACTTTCTGAGGAATGGATGTGTGGCAGCTGGGGACATTGGGCCGGGCTCCTAGGCCTGGCCTGGAGCGACTACCTGGCGCCATCAGAGGGAGTGAGAGGAAGTGGGCGCTGGTTTAATGTGGTCAACTAGATAAGCCCATGGGTAGAAGTAGGAGAGTTTCCTCAGCTTGCTGGGGGAGGCTTAATGTAGCTGCAGAGGGCAGACAACTGCGTTATTGGATTGGCATTGATCCCTCATCTGCCTGGGTTGGATGCACTCTGAGAGGGCATGAGGGCAGGACAGGGTGGGGATGCAGAGGAAGGGGGGCCTAGCTCCCAGCTGGGGTTCAGCGTTAAGGTAGAGGGGAGGCAGACACTCCAAAAGATGTTCTTGGCAGGGGCCCACAGAGACCACTGACATGCATATGGGTGGGCCACCTTCTCTGGGGTGGCTGAGAGTCCCAGCATCCTTCAGGATGGGGGCTCTGGTCTGGGGAAGGCCTGGTGGAGTTGGAGGGTGAGGTTAGCGGAGGGTTAGGATGATGTGAGTTGGCATCTCCCAGAAAGACTGAGTCTGTGCTCAGAATCACCCAGGGGAGACAAGGGGAAGGGAAAGCAGTGGAGGAGCAAGAGAGGGATCTTACTGGAGGGGACAATGAAATTAGATCGATTCCCACTTATCAGGGAGCTCTGCAGAGAGACCTGGTGCTTTCTCCATTTTGGGGGCTCCCCTTTCCTATTTAGGGGTTCTGTGGGCTTGGGGGGACCCTGGAGCACAGACGCACTTGCTGCACCCTCTGCTCTGCCTGGTGGTAGAGCTGAAAGGGAGTAGGAAGGCAGAGAAGAACATTGCTCGTGTGTGTGTGTGTGTGTGTGTGTGTGTGTGTGTGTAGGAGGAGGAGGAGTCCTCCAGGAATTCTCCAGCATTCTCAGGCATTCCCAGAGCTGGGGTACACCTCTTTAATTTGGGGTTCTGCATCTTTATCAGCTAGGAGCATGTGGGTTCTCTGACCTCCACATTCACAAGCTCCCCCAACCCCTGCTCCCCTGACCCAGGTTTCCCTCCCTCCAGCCTCCTCCTGACCCTGCAGCCCGAGCTGCAGGAATGGCTTGTAAGAAGATCTTTCTAATAACTGGAACTATCTCCAGCCCCAGGCCTCCCCCTCTCTCCCTCCCTCCCTCCCTCCCTTCCTTGCTTCTCCTCCCTCCCTCTCCTCATCTTCCCCCCTCCTCTCTTTCTCCTTGTTTACCCAGCACACTTACACACGCTGAGAGAGAAAAACGTCGGCTCAGCAATTTTTCACACTTCCCTCAAATGCTCAGCAAGGTTATTTCCGGCAGAGCGGAGACAACGGGCCACCAGGAGCCGGCAGGCTTTCAGCAGACCCCCAGCACCCTCCACCCACCCAGGGAATAAGGGATCCCTCACTGCCCAGTCTGGCCACACCCCAGGGAGGGAAGAGGCCCCCGAAAACAGGACAAGGCAGACTTTGTATTTCCAAGTCATACCTTGGCTTGGTCTCTGGCACTGACTTTCCACTGCAGACACTGCCAAGGTGGCCAGGCCAGGGTGCCTGTCCTCAACATGGGGTAGCCTACTGAGACCAAAGCCAAGAAAAATGCCTGATCCCAGAAATGCCGCTACCCTCAGCCAGGTGGCGTATGTTCAGTGGAGCCCTAAGGAAAACCTGACAATGGCCTCCCAGCCTCCTGTTAGACCCCTGTGCAGGCATCTCCAGTGCTTCACACTCCATACTTGACCTTCACAGAAGCTGAGCTTGTCAAAGTTGGAAGGATGCTTAGTTTCTGCCATCAAAACTCTTTCACTGCTGGGGAGGCTGAGGACCAGAGAAGGGAAGGCACTTGCCCAAGGTCACACAGCAAGTGAGAGATATAGAGCCCCGGCCTCCAAGTTTCAGGCCAGGTTTCTGGCTATCAGGACAGCCTCAGGATTCCTGAGAGGTGAGGGAGTTGGTCTGGAGCCCCGTGGGGAAAGGGACAAAGACGGAGGTGGTTCTAGGGTGTTAAACCCGGTGGAACCTCTGCAGAAACACCCTGCTGGTGGCTCTGCACCCGCCCTGCTTCCCACTATTCACTCAGGGGCTCCTTTCAAAGCTTTTCTGGACTGAATTCAAGGCAAGGCATTCTCTTGCCTCCCTCCTGAGGAACAGCCTGCAGTTTTGGCTGTGAATGGGAAATTCTCTGGGCTTCTCTGGGTTTCCTCAGCTGGCCTGGGGACAGGACCAACGGGGCTTCAGGGGCTGGAATCCCAGAGCTTTGTGTCAGTCCCTTAAGGGATCCATATCCCAAGCTTGCAGATATTTCAGTTTCCACCAGCTTTGAGCACACACTCTCCAGCTTTGGCATAGCCCCAGGTCCACCCTCTGTCCTGCCAGCCCTCAGCCCAGCTCAGCCATGTCCCTGGGCTTCTGTCCTCCACCTCAAGAGGCCCTACGGTCACGAAAAGAGGACAGTAGAATAAGGGATATGTGGACAGAGGAGAAGGGGTTTCTGTTAATGATCTGGGGGAGGCTAGGGGATGAGGGGCTGTAGCTGTATCCCTGATCACTCTGTAACTTCTTTGACCTTGATGAGGTCACAGAGCCCTTTGCCCAGCACTCTCTCTCTCTACCTGGTGTGGCAGAGTGATGGAATGTGGGTGAAGTGCTTGGAAATCCCAGAGGTGGAAGCCCCCACCCTCCCAGACTCCTGTCTTTGCCATCTCAGTTCCCCCCTCATTCTCGGCCCTTTCTCTTCTCCTCTCTCAATCTCTCTCTCCCCACCCCCATTCCCCCCCACACACACACACCCCAAAGCTGCCACATGTGATGTCAGATCTCTCACTACCAAAGGGACACCTCCTCTCCAGACACCTGCCCTGGTGGGGGCCATCAGGGGAGAACCCCTTTATGATCCCCTTGGTGGAGGATGGGATCCACAGAAGCAGTCTCCACTTTTCCCTGCCCTCCAGAGATCACCCCCTTCTGCACCTGAATGACCTCTCTTGTTCCTCAAACCCTTGTCCCTGCAGGAACTTATTCTGAGAAGAGATGGGAGTGTGTGTGTGTGTGTGTGTGTGTGTGTGTGTGTGTGTGTGTATGTATGTAGTAGGGAGGGGGCTTACGAGGAGCACCAGGGTTGGTTCTGGAGGGGGTTTGAGAAGCTGGGGATGGGGAAGAAGTGTAATCCAGGGGACCAGGAGCCACTTTGGGGGAACCCCTCCCAGAAATCCCCTCTTTCTTGCAGTCGCCAGGACAGGCCCAGCCTTTGGCAGGCATGTGGCTGAGGGTAACAAAAGAGTTATTGAGAGAGGGGGTCTGAGAGCACTTGAGTGACATCGGCAGGGGAGCAGGTTTGAAGGGAGGGAGGGTGCCCCCAGCCACCCCCAGAGAACCAACCCTGTCTCTCCAGGGACTGAACATCCAGGGCTCTTTACCTTCCCCCTCCCCAGGCAGCCAGCTTCTCTTCCTCAGCTGGGGAGAGGGAACCCTCAAACTGCCTTGTGCTTTAGTCCCCAGCACTGGCCCTTCATGAACAGACCTCTCTCTGTGTTCTCTCGCCACCCCCTCACTCTAGCCCTATTTGAGGGCCACAACTTTCAAAGTCCCGACTGGCGCGTGGCTGCGGGATGGGCCGACCTCGCGACTTTCCCTTTGTACTACCTAGCCCCTGCCCCGCCCGCACGCACGGCCCTTGGAAAGCCCGGGAGGCGCCCACGGCCAGAGATATCTCCTCCCGGGGTTTCCTGTCGCACGCGCCCCTCCTCGTGGCCCAAGTTGGGGAGGGCCCCAGCTCCCCTCGTCTCTCCTCCCAACCCCCCCGCCGGGTCCCACTCACCGTTGTCCCCGGGAGGCCCCCGGGCGCCAGGCAGCACGTAGGCTGTCTCCAAGGGGTGGTAGGTGGGGGCCGGCACCCCGCTGCACTGGAAGCCGTCCCCTTTGATCTTCTTTACCAGGAAGGAGCGCGGCATGGTGCGACTGGCGGGGGGCTCGGCGGGGGCAGTTGCGTGGGGCCCCGGTGGGGGGAGGCGGCCAGCCGGGCGCGATTGACTGTCCGCGCCGGTTTTCAGCACTGGACAGCTCCCAGCGGGCGGGCGGGCGGGCGGGAGGCCGCTCGGAGCCGGCACGGGTGGCGGCGGCCCCTGCTCGGGCTCCGGCTCGGGCTCGGGCTCCCACTCGGGCTTGGCAGCGGCGGCGCGCAGACAGGGGATCGCAGGAGCTGTGCTAAGCACTCCGGCTGCCGGCTTTATATGGGACGCAGGCTGGAGGAGATCAGGTGGTCCCCTAGCAATGGAACTGTTCAGCGCTCTAATCCATCAAATGTCCCCCAGGACAATCGCTCCGCACACGTTCCCCTGAACCGGCAGCGGTGGGGGCAGGCCAGGCGCAGGGAGCAGCGAGCAGGCAGGAGGGGAGAAAGTGAGGGTGAGAAAGGCGCAGAGACAGAGAGAGACGGAGAAAGGGGAGTGAGGGGGGCGGGGAAAAGAAGAGAGACTCGGAGAAAGACAGAAAGAGACATACAGGGAAAGGGAGACGCACACGCTGAAAGAGGTAGAAATAGAAGCAGAGAGACCAAGATAAGGACAAAAAGACACAAGAGAGAAACACAGAGAGAAGAAAGACAGAGATGGAGAGAAGTAGCAACACACACACACCCACAGGAGGAAAAGAGAAATCCAGGCACACAAAAAGGAAGCCCCCCAGGAATGCAAAGAAAGGGAAAGAAAAGTGCAAAATAGGGGCAGAAGACGAGGGGAACGGAGGGAGAGCGGTCCCGAGCAGGCGGGGTTCAGGCACATGGGGCCACAGGGAATGGGATGCAAAGAACAGAGTGTGCACTGGCCAGCAGCGACCCTCCCGCCTCCAGTCCTCTCCCTCTCCCCCAGTTCTGAAGTGGCCAGGGTGGACACTCAGCTTTAACTAGAGTAAGTCTCCCCTCCCCCCTGCTCGGGCTCCCACTGGAGCCCCCTATTGGGTTTGGGGTTCAACTTTCTTCTTCCAGAACTGGTTGGGGGGGGGAGCAAGTCCCCCACGTCGATGGCTGGCCGCGCTCAGTTGGTCCTGTTCCGGTGCCTAGCTCAGGCGGGCGCTGCAAGAGGAAGTGAAAATCGTCCAGTAATTAATTTTCCTCCTGCCGGGGGGTGGTGGTTTTGACACATCCGAGGCTGTGTCTTTCCCTGAAGCGGGGAGCAGACAATAGAGACACGTGGACTGGGAAGGGAGAGGGGGGAAGGGAGGGGGAGCGGGGCTCCTGCTGGAACTCTTTGCAGGTCAGCTCCTTTGTCTCTAAAAGGATCTGAGCAGACCCTCCACCCCCAGTCGGACCCAAACCTAGGGGAGCCCCCATATCTTGGCAGGACCAAGGAGCAGGAGAACTCAGTCCCCTGCCCAGAGACTGCTGGGCAAAGCCCCATGGTGGTAGACCAGCTTCAGCAAGTGTGGGATGGCCAGTGCACAAGAGTCCCAGAATCAGACTCTAGGAATGCCAGGCTCTCACTGTCAATGGAATTCTGTTTATGAGATGCAAGGCTGGTGGAATGGGGATGTCCTTTTGGGACTGGGTCATCCAATACCAGTTTGCAGGCTAAGACCTAGAGAGGGCTTGGAGGTGCTTGAGGTCATGCAGTGAGTCAGCAGCAATTGCCAGAGACCTCAGTGGCCTCCGGGCACCGCTGAATCAGGGCCTATCATTGTCCTCGAGGTGTAGCCCAGAAGTCTCAGAATAAAACTGGGGCCCCTTGTGGTGGCTCAAGCCTGTAATCCCAGCATTTTGGGAGGCTGAGGCAGGGGGATCACTTGAGGCTAGGAGTTTGAGACCAGCCTGGGCAACATAGTGAGACCTCATCTCTACAAATAGTTAAAAATAAATTAGCCAAGTGTGGTGGTGCACACATGTGGCCTTAGCTACTTGGGAGGATGTGGTGGTAGGATCACTTGGGCCTGGGAATTTGAGGCTGCAGTGAGCTGTAATGGCACCATTGCAATTCAGCCTGGATGAAAGAGCGAGACCCTATCTCCAAAATACTACTACTACTACTAATGATAATAATAATAAATTAGAGTTTCCAGTGCAGGATCTCTTGGCCTTGAATATTTTCAAAAGACGTAAAGATGCAAGGATGTGTAAACTGAAGGTTTACCGTTGAATTTACCCTGTATGGTTTTAGATTGTTTTCCCTGACCCAAATAAGGAATTAAGGCAGTTTACTCCCTATATATAAACATTGAAAAACATATTGCAAGTCCAAAAAAAATGGGGGCCCCTGATTTTGTCAAGGCCCTGCATGATCTAGAAGTCCCCCACCATCTTTCCTGTTGCATTGCCTCATATCTTGCCCATGTGATTTTTTTTTTTTTTTTTTTTTTTTTTTTGAGATCGAGTTTCACTCTTGTTGTCCAGGCGGGAGTGCAATGGCATGATCTCGGCTCACTGCAACTGCCGCCTCCCGGGTTCAAGCGATTCTCCTATCTCAGCCTCCTAAGTAGCTGGGATTACAGGTGTGCACCACCACACCTGGCCAATTTTTTGTCTTTTTAGCAGAGATGGGGTTTCACCATGTTGCCCATGGGACTTTTTTAAACCTCTGTCACTGAGAGTTGAGGTGACCACACCCTTGACTCAGGGCATGCCCATACATTCTCTGCTCCAGCCACAGGTGCCTACTGGTTCTTTGGGCTTGCTGTTCTCTTGACCTGCATACCGTTTCCAATGCCCAGAGTCCTTCCTTGCACTTCACCCTAGGAAACCCCTACTTGTCCTCAAGACTCAGCCGAGGTGTCACTTCCTCCAGGAGGTGTCCCTGACTTCCATCATTGTAGGCTGGGCCAACTCACCCACTGGTCCCTGAGCTTCATGAGGACAAAGACTGTGTCCTATGTATGGCTCAACACACTCTTAACAGTGTGCACTAGGGTCTTCCAGCTCCCCTACTTACTAGCCATAGGTCCTTGGACAAGTTACTCAACTGCTCTGTGCCTCGGTTTCCCCACTTATAAAATGGGAATAATAATTGTCACTACCTAAGGGTTGTTGGGAGCTTTAGAAGAGTTGCAACATATAAATGGCTTGGAATGGTGACTGGCATATGGTAGGAGCTCAATGAGTGAGGGTTCTATACATGCAGTTTTGCCTGTAGCATGCGGCACTCATTTGTTACATGTTAGTGGGATTCTGTTTAATGAGTGGTGAACTAGGCATCTCTGGTCCCTGCTTTCTTGCAGCTGATCTTGCAGCTGTCCATCCATTGAGTGGATGGACACCAAGCAAGAAAATCCTTAAATCAATGATATATTTTCAGATAGTTGTCCAGGGCTGTGAGGAACATAAAACAGGGTGAGATGATGGAGAGTCATGGTGCCTTTAGACAGGGTGACCAGCAAGGGTCTCCTGGGAGAGGTGGCATGTGAGCCTAGACTTGAGCCAGCCATAGAAGGAGCCCAGGAAAGACTGCTCCAGGCAGAGGCTTGACAAGTTCAAAGGCTCGAGGCAGGAATGAGCTTGGGCAGCTGAGGACAGCAAGAAGGGAAGGAAGATGAGTTCAACACATCAGCAGGGCCAGACCCAGAGATTACTCCATAAATCCCAAATGAATGAGTGAATGAAAGAATGAATGAGTATACGGGTGAGATTCAGCGTATAATTATAGCTTATAACTGTGACTAAGTAGACCTATTGGTTGGAGAATAACTTTTCACTGTTTGCATAGAGGAAGTTGCTTATTTGTTCAGTCACTGACAATTGTTTGTGGTGTAGCCATATTTTTGAGTCTGTGCTGAGTACTGGGATCTCTGTCCTCTAGGGGTGCCTAGTTCACTGTGGGTAAATAAGGCAAGTGGGTGTCATCTAGCTCACCTCCACCTGCCTGATGGTTCTACCTCTCCAACCTCACACTTAAGAGATGGCAAAATGGAGCCCAGAGTCCTTAACAAGGAATTTAGGTCACAGCAACTTGGGACAGAGCTGGGACTGGACTGTTCTCACTGGGCAAGATAGTGATCCACCCCCTAACTGATCAAAGGAAGCCCCACGGAAATTATGTATTGATAGGTGCTGTAGCCCACTAATGTCAGGTTGAGGATAAAACCGCAGGTCTCTGACCACAAGCTGGAAGGTGGTGTGGGTGCATTTAGCAGATAAGAAGAAACTTTTAGCCCAGGAGATGAGGTTCCAAAATACTTTCAGTGGGGAGGAGGCCTTAAGCATGGATGAAATACACAATGGCCAGCAGAATTTCATCACTAGGACACCAGGAAGGGCCTTCAGTCTCCCAAGCCTCCCCCACCCCAGCTTACTGGTTTCAGAAAGTTCACTGTTGGGAATTAATTTCTCTAAGTCACATGAAATAACAAAATAACTTTTATTCCCAAGGATGTTCGCTGCAGCATCAGAGACGGGAATGAAAACCCTGGATTGGAGAAAGCAAGGAGAGGGTTGTGAAGAAGACATTCACTCCATGTAGTATTCTGCAGCCATTAAACATTCTCATATGGGGAGATAAGCTCATAGAATATGTTAAGTGAGGGGTGCAGAATGCAGAAATCTTACAGCACGTTCACAACCTTGAACCAAAACAAAAATAAACTCACACAAAAGAGTGAAATAAGGGTCTGGAACTATGGGGTTTCCTCCTCCCTTCTTTTTGCATTTTCCAAAAAGATCATAAAATATTTCAGTTCAGCTGGGTGCTGTGGCTCACGCCTGTAATCCCAGCACTTTGGGAGGCCGAGGCAGGCGGATCACGAGGTCAAGAGATCGAGACTATCCTGGCCAACATTGTGAAACCCCATCTCTACTAAAAATATAAAAATTAGCTGGGCATGGTGGTGCACGACTGTAGTGTCAGCTACTTGGGAGGCTGAGGCAGGAGAATCTCTTGAACCTGGCATGTGGAGGTTGCAGTGAGCTGAGATTGCACCACTGCACTCCAGCCTTGTGACAGAGCGAGACTCCATCTCAGAAAAAAGAAAAAAAAAGTCAGTTCAACAAATATTTATCTTGAGCACTTGCTAACTGTCACTTACTTCCAAATAGAAGGAATGATGAAGTTTAGTAAACCATGTCAGGATGTTCACTATTCATTCTGACTTTTGGGAAGATGGCATTGTGAATTTTCTCAATGGCGATAATAATTATTAGTACATCGCCAGCAACATTACAGAGTCACCCCACATACCTGGCACTATGCTAAGCACTTTCCCTTTGGAGAAGTTGACCTTGCCTGGGGCTTTAGATTGAGGGGGATTTGGAGTCAGGCTATTTTCAGTTTAAATTCCTGCTCTGCCATTTCCCAACTGTGTAATTCTCTGTGCCTCCGTTTTCTCATCTGTAAAATGGATGTATAAATTGGGTCTCACAAGGTTGCAGTGAGGATTAAATGATAATATATGCATAAAGTGCTTAGAGCAGTGCCTGCCACACAATAACGTGATAAATGTTGACTGTTGTTATTTATATATCCTCACGCATCTAAGCCTTACCATGGCCTCATGGGAGAAGGTGCTGTTATTGAAATGACTGGTTCATGGCTACATGGTCACTGTGCAGAGGAGCTAGAGAGTGTCCCATGTCTTCATGGCCTACTGCCTTCCTGCCCAGGAGCCCCAGGTCTTCGCATAATAGGTCTAGCTGGCTGCAGGCTTGGCCTTCTCTGGCCTACCTAGTCTGCTCTGGCATCTTCCATATTTTAACTGTGCCCTGCCCATCAGGAAGGAGGGCAGCTACCAGGGTCTAGGTGTGAGTCTCAGGGCTGTGTGACCCTAGGTAGCTGGCAGAGCCACCCTGGGCCTCACCCTGCACATCCATAAACAGGGGTTGGGGCATCCTGTGATTCACTGGCTTAACTCTATGGGGTCAGGAAGGAGCACTGACTGACCTGTGAGTCAGGAGCCCAGTTCCAGCCCTGGTTCTGCTCCCTCTGCCCTTCCCTTTGGGCCCCAGCTTTCTTGTCTGTCAAATGGGAATGGGACAAGATGGTCCCTGAGCTGCTGTCCAGACCCGGTAATGGAATTCTGTATGAATTCCAAGGAGGAAAGTAGCCACAAATGCATCCGCTCCACGCTGATGGGGCTCTTTCTCTGGTAAGCTTCACTTACTCTGCCATTTCTCCAGTGTATTTTATCAGACCCACCTCCTCTGAGCCAAAGAAAAGAGGGTAGGAGAAGGATGAAACAAACTCACAGCTCTGTTCACTCAGGCTCATCACAGAGATGACTTGCCCAAGGGCATGTGGCAGGTCCTCTGAAATTTGAGGAAGGCTGTGTTCTCTTTTGTGTCATTTTGGTCCTCCGGGAAGCAGATGTGAAAACGGAGGTGTAAGTGTAAGAGATTTATTGAAAAAACCCCGTGAGAAATGGAGGCGAGCCTTCAAAACAGGATGCAGGTCTGATACTGTGAAAGCAGAGGTGGAATAAAGAAAGATTGGGGAAGAGGGAGCTCAGGCCATGGTGCAGGTCTAAGGAAGTCCTGGCCAACCCAACAGGGAGCTCCTGTGCAAAGATTTCCTGTAGAGGAGTCCCATACTCGACAGAAGGGCAGGCACTGGTTTTCTACCATGCTCAGTCATCAGCCGGGCTGTCTTGGAAGAGTGGCTGCGCTGGGACACTGTGGCAGATTGCGAAGGTGTTGCAGCTGGAGGCTCTCAGTGACTGTAGTCCAGAGAAGATCTGAGTGGCACCTCCCTAAGGCTGCCACATGTTTTTCTTTATTCATTTAATAGACACTTACAGAACTCTGGGCCATGTGCCAGTTACTGATCTATGCACTTTACAAATATTAGTCAATCCTTACCCTCGCCTTTTGAGGCAGATGGTATTTTTAGCCCCATTTTATAGAGGGAGAAACTGAGCACAGAGAGGTTAAGTAAGTTGCCCAAGGTTTCACAGCCAGTAGGTGATAAGCCACAAATCCAACCCAGGCAAGCTGCTTGGAGGCTGTGCTCTGACCACTCCACCACACTGCCTCCTCTCCAGCTGCAAATGCCTTAGTGGCAATTTCTGGGAATATTTCCATTTTCATTTCTCATTGGCTCAGGACCTCACAGCCTTAACAGACTTTAGGAAGGGGCCTACTGTGGTGGTTGGGGGCATGTAGTAGCTTCAGGGTCCCAGCAAGCCCTGAAGCTACTACCTTGCTCCCTCAAAGACTTCCACCTCAATGCGTTTGCATATACTGTTCCCACTGCTCAGAGCACTCTTCCATCCCCTCCTTGCCTAGGCAACCCCTCCTCCCATCGCTCCCTTGCCTGACCCCAGGATCTAGCCCACGATAGGGGTGATATGTGGTGGAAAGGAGCTAGTCGACATTTATTGAGCACTTATTATGTGCTAGGAGTCAAGTCCAGCTCTTTACGTAGATTGCCTCACTTAACCATCATAACAACCTGTGAGTGTGGCCCATGGCTATCCCCATTTTACAGATGAGGAAACCAAGGCTCACAGAGGCAAGATGACTTGCCCAAGGAGACCCAGCTAGGAATCAGTGGTATCAGTATTTAAAACAGGCTGCCTGGCTACAAAGCCCTGATCTTAAACCTTCCCTCTAAGAGGGCAAAAGGTACCAATGCTGGGGTGGGTAGGCGAGGGCCCTCCAAGGAATGTCTCTCCCCTCCCCGCTGCCAGGGCTGACAGGTCCTTGAGTGGGATTCCATATCTGCTCCATTCATTGCCGCACCTCCATCATCTACCCAGTGCTGGGTAAATAGTAAGTGCTCAGTAAATACATCAATTGAATGGATGAATAAACTGGTGAGTGAAAAACCTTTTTGTGACCTGCAGTGCCTTGGTCCCCTTTGACCAGAACTAGGTTGATGTGTCAACCCTCAAGATTTCCCTCTATTTTGGGTGATAATTAGATTTCTGTCCTGACTGTTACAGACACTGATATTCCTCCATTAAAATGTCTTTCTTTCAGACTGGGTCAGGTTGCTCATGCCTGTAATCCCAACATTTCGGGAGGCCGAGGCGGGCGGATCACCTGAGTTCAGGAGTTCGAGACCAGCCTGGCCAACATGGTGAAACCCTGTCTCTACTAAAAATACAAAAATTAGCTGGGCATGATGGCGCATGCCTGTGATCCCAGCTACTTGGGAGGCTAAGGCAGGAGAATCGCTTGAATCTGGGAGGTGGAGGTTGCAGTGAGCCAAGACTTCGCCACTCCACTCCAGCCTAGGTGATGGAGTGAGACTCTGTCTTTAAAAAAAAGAAGGAAAGAAAAATAGTCTTTCTTTCAAAGTTGGAGACATCCCTAAACATTCTAACTCTTGTCCCCAACAAGGTCCCATCTTAAGCAGGTCTCTGAAACCTCTGGAAGAAGGAATTGGCTGTCAGGAGTCTGATCACCAGGCTCCCTGCAGGGTCAGGGGATTTGGGGTAGGCTTCTGGCATGGTTTAGGGGTGGGCTAGCTAAAAGCCCCTAGACAAGAGCCCACCATTCAAGCAAGTGGGATAACTCAGCGTTTGGGCCTGGGTCACCCTGAGCCAAGTTTTATTTTTTATTTTGTAGAGACAGGGTCTTGCTCTCATCCAGGCTGTTGTGCAGTGGTGTGATCATGGCTTATTGCGGCCTTGAACTCCTAGGGTCAAGTGGTCCTCCTCCCTCAGCCTCCTGAGCAACTGGGACTACAGGTGCATGCCACCATGACCTGGCTAATTTTTAAACTTTTTGTAGAGATGGGATTTTGCTATGTTTCCAAGGCTGGTCTCAAACTCTTGGCCTCAAGTGATCCTCACACCTCAGCCTCCTAAAGTGCTGGGATTATAGATGTGAGCCACTGTACCTGACTGAGCCAAATTTTAATCCCGGCTCTGCCTCTTCAAGCCGGTTGGCCCTGGGCAAGTTACTTTGCCTCTTTGCAGCTCTATGTCATCTCTGTAAACAGAGGCCAGTGGGAGCACCTGCTAAGTAGGGCTATAGGAGACTTCATGTATAGTTAGCCCTTGGTAAATGGGAGCTCTACTTGAAGGGCCTTTGAGATATCAGCATTGTCTCCTCCCCACCCCCACTTGACAGTTGTGGAACCTGAGGCATGGGACAGGGAAATGCTTTCCTGGAACATTCAGGCTCCCTGCCAAGTCAGGACGGGCTTCCTCACTCCAAGGTGGCCTCTCTTGCCTCCCTCTCTTCCCCACCAGCCGAGCTCAGAACCATGCCTGGCAGATGCTGAGGTGGCATTGGAGCTGCAGAGTTGGCATTTCCGGGCTCCCAGGACTCCTGGCACAGAGGAATCAACCCCTCTCAGCACCTCCGGCTCTGCCTCCTGCTCCCTGCCTCTGCTCATACACCAGCTGGGACTCATCAGCTTCTAGAGAAAGCCAGGAGGTGGCCCAGGTGCATGGAGGCAGGGGGCTGTCAATATTGACCTGCGCTTGACCCCAGACTTTGCGGGTGGACAGGTTGCTAAGGAGTCAGAATGTTCACATGCCCCTAGTGCTCATCTTCCTAGCCTCCCATCTCACCTGGCTGTAGAGGGAGAGGGGGAGCACAGGAGTTGAAAGTGTGGATGATCTGGGTTCACTTCGGCTACTTACCAACAAGTTATCCAGCCTGGGGAAGTTTCCCATCCTCTTTGTATCTCAGTTTCTTCAACTGTTAGATGAGGATGCCGATACTAATGGCTTATCTTGAAGGGCGGATGGGAGATGAGTGGTGTTTGCACACAGCCAGTGCTCAAGCACATTGGCCATTGTTAATTCCGAGGCTATCCTCTTACAGTGACCTCCTGGGCCTTTCAGCCCCAAGGAGTCTCTCCTCTCTCTGACTCCTGTGGCTCTAATTGTCAAGATCCTGCAATGAAATTCTGCTGGAACCCAATCCAGACTGTGAACTCTTCAAGGGCGGGGACTCCATACAGGTGCCTCATATAGGCCTGGTACACAATAGGTGCTCATGAAAAGGCCTGCTTGGCTGTGATACTACATGAACTTACAGAACCCTCACAACTACTTTTGGAGGCATATGATATGATCATCCCCTTTTATAAAAAGGGGGACAGTGGGTAACATCGAGGGGAGTGGGCAGGTAACCCTCCTATTGGCCATCTAGCACCCTCCAACATCCTTGCTTCTGAGACCTCACCTCCCACTCATGGTGCCATTCTGGCACGAGTGTGGTGGTTGCTACATTGAGTGTCCAGAGGTAGCAGGGACTAAAGTCCTGGTGCCTAGAGAAATTGCCCAAGCAGTTGGGCATGATGGCTCACGCCTATAGTCCCAACACTTTGGGAGGCTGAGGTGGGTGGATCACTTGAGGCCAGGAGTTCAAGACCAGCCTGGCCAACAAGGTGAAACTCCATCTCTGCTAAAAATACAAATACAAATAATAATAATAATAATAATAATAATAATAATAATAATAGCCAGGCATTGTGGCATGCACCTGTAATCCCAGCTACTGAGGCTGAGGCATGAGAATCATTTGAACCGGGAGGCAGAAGTTAGAGGGAGCCAAGATCGGGCCACTGCATTCCATCCTGGGTGACAGAGTAAGACTATGTCTCAAAAAAAAAAAAACAAACAAACAACAAACAACAACGAAAACAAAAACAAAGAAAAAGAAAGAAAAGAAATTGCCCGAGGGCTCACAGCTGTAAATCTGCAGATATTTACCGCGACCTGCTATGTGCCAGACACTGTGCTAAGGGCTGGAGACACAGCAATGAACAAGACAAAAGACCTGCTCTCATGTGGCTTACATCCTGCTGAGCCAACAGTAGGTAGATATGCCAACGTCCTGTCATAGAAAGCAACAGGCAGGGAAGTGGGCAAAGATAGAGAGAGGTGGAGGCCGGGTACGGTGGCTCACACCTGTAATCCTAGGACTTTGGGAGGCCGAGGCAGGTGGATCACAAGGTCAGGAGATCGAGACCATCCTGGTTAACACAATGAAACCGCAACTCTACTAAAAATACAAAAAATTAGCCGGGTGTGGTGGTGGGCGCCTGTAGTCCCAGCTACTCATGAGGCTGAGGCAGGAGAATGACGTGAACCCGGGAGGCGGAGCTTGCAGTGAGCCGAGATTGTGCCACTGCACTCTAGCCTGGGCAACACAGCGAGACTCCATCTCAAAAAAAAAAAAAAAAAAAAGAGAGAGGTGAAGTGAGAGCCATTTTAGATAGGGTAGTCAAGGAAGACCTCTCTGAGGAGGTGACTTTTGTGTAGAGCCCTGAATGCGGCAAGTGCTGGGTGGAGACTCAGGGAATCTGCTTTAGCATTGCTGTGGCCGGAAGAGATCCCAGGACTTGTGGTGCCTAGATCCCAGTTGCCTAGATCAGCTTCAGTGTGGATAAATGGACTCCCCTGCCCCGGCAAACTTACCTTCCTGAAGCAGTTAAAAGAACAGGGCACATGACTTAGATTCCCTGAGCTTCACTTTTCTCATCTGTAAAATGGGGATTGGAAAGCGTAGCTTGCAATTTTGAGAGCTCAGTTGATTAATAGAGATGGTCCACATAAAATGTTGGGCCAAGAGCTGGGCTGACCAGATTCACCTAGTCCTTGGTGGCTGGAGTGGGCAGGTGACCCTTCTTTTGGCCGTCCAGCACCCTCCAACATCCTTGCTTCTGAGACCTCACCTCCCACTCATGGTGTCATTGCTGGCCTTCCCAGCTCCGTCTTGGCCAGGGGGCAGTCAAGTGACCCAGGTTAGCCTCGTGCCATTCTGGTGCTAGTGTGGTGGTTGCTACACTGAGTGTCCAGAGGTAGCAGGGACTAAAGTCCTTGTGTCAGCATTCAGCGTTGGTGTCAGCAGCACGAGCTCTGTCCCGGGGACCTGTGGTGTCAGCAGTGAAGTCTCCCTCAGGCCAGGGCTTTGGCCTGATTTGAAGGCTTTTTTTCTTTTCTGGATATGAAGCCTGTAAGCCTTCTGACCCTTCTGGAGATCCTTCAAGCATGTGTGCAGCCATGGGTCCTGGATGGTTTAGCAGCCCACGCCATTGTCTGGAAACTCCACTGGTACTATTTTTCTCATGTTCAGCTGGATGCTTTCTGTGCACAGACTCCACCCTTCTGGCCCAGATGGCCCCTTGGGGATATGCACATATCAAGTTCTTTCCACTGTCCTCACTTCGAGGGCAGGGGCCTGGGTTGTTCATTTTTGTGTCCCCAGATCCTAGCACAGAATGGCTCAGAGGAAAGGTTCAATGCATGTCCGTCGTGTCAACAAATCAGTGGCAAAGGATACAGTTTCCACATATCTCCCCATCCTGCTTGCTTCCCCAAACCATGTTCCAGTTTGTCAGTGTTCTTCTGAATATACAGGACCAGAATCGAGCACAAAACTCCCAGAAATAGGTGAATGGAGCTGAGCAGAAGGAAACTGTCACCTCCCTTACTGTAGATACTGGACTTCTAATTACATGACCAGACATTTAATAAGCTTGTTTTGTTTCCCTGGGTGGCATATATCAAGCTACTAGCAAATGGTTTGTTTTTATGGCCCTCTACCCACATATTGTTGCAAAACCTTACTTTACTGCCCTTCTCCCTTAATCTCATGCTTACAATGGTATTGCCCCCTCTCTCACTTCCCAGGAATGCCAAATAGATTACAGCTCAAGAGCTCAATCTTGGTTGGTCTGTAGCCTGGAACATGGGGCTGAGATAGATGCTGTAACTGAGTTTGGCCTCAGTGAGAAAGACTGCTGCAATTGATTAACGATGTCTGCCAAGCTTCGTAAAGTGAAGTAATGTCATTCCCTATCACAAGGTCCTAACCTGGGGTCCATGAAAAGAATTTAGTTGGTCTGTCATTAACTTGGATAGGGAAAGTATTACATCTTTAATTTAATTAACCTCTATCTGAAACTTATCATTCCTTCAATTATGAATGCAGGCAACAGACCACAGTGGTATTAGCAGGACCTGTGACTTCGTCACCAATAGAAATCACAGATTTTTAAAAATTACATTACAGATGTTTTGCATATCTTGAAATATCATTTACATGCATTGTGTCTTGGAAATGATAAGTTATTTGCTAAGCACTCATTTACTCCCTCACATTTGTTTAGCACCTAGTCAATAGCCTGGTGACATGCCAGGACCTGGGCTGCGTGCTAGGCAAAAGGGAGATGCGTAAGGCTCAGTCCTTCCCTCAAAAGAGAAAAGAAGACAGTGACAATGAAAAAGCTTGATGCTTTGGTGGGGGAAGTACCTGAGGCCCCCAACCCAGCCCAGAGGGATCAGGGAAGGCTTCCCAGAGGAAGTGGCCTCTCAAATGAGTAGGAACTAACCAGACCCCTGAGTGCTGAAAAAAAGTGTTCAGGGAGCAGAAACAGCATGAGTAACAAAGCTGGGAAAGAAAGAGGGCACAGGGCTTACAGAGTATTCCATTGTGGGGAGGATGGGGAGGGGAAGAGAGAAGAGGGGAGATGGCTGGAGGGGTCAGGCAGGCCCCTGGAAGTCATGCTTGGCGGTACCCTGGTAGTGGGGAGGAAGGGGTGCTGGCTCTTGCTACCCCATCTGTCTCAGTGGTATTGAGCTGTGACTTCAGTGGCCTGGGGAAGTTCAAGGTCATGTCTGGGGTGGACGAGGTGGAGACTATCTCACCAGGGCTGGCAAAGGCCAACTGGGAAGCTGGGGCCAATACCTGCCCCTCATGGCAGCCACCACAAGGGTCCTTCTGCTCAGAAGGCCCGAGCAGACCCTGTTCCTTTATTTATGGGCTGTGTGAGCAATTTGCTCCTTGCTGGCCGGCTGGCTGGGTGTGCGATGCGGGGATTACTCACGCCCCAGTTGTGGTCCGGCCTCTGCAGGCTGCGGGGTAGTGAGTGAGGTAATTAAGTGTAAAAGATGGAGCAGGCAGGGGAGGGCTGAGGGCGGTGAGCAGTCACTGGTTCTTTTCAGGAGCAGGGGAGTGAGATAATGTAGGATAATAGTCTAGCCAGGCCCTGCCCAGGCAGCCCGGCCTGTGCCGAGGGGTGCCCCCCAAACAGCCAAGACAATTCAGCCTTTTCAGGGAAAATGGGGGGGCTTGGGCAGGGCCTGGCTCCCAGGGACAGCTGTATGGAAATGACAGCTCCTCTCCTTCGTCCTGTCCTGTGTTGGCTCAGGGTAGGAGCAAGTCTAAGTGTCTTCAGCTGGGGATGAGGCCAGGGCTGGGGGCAGTAGATGGGACCAGGAAAGCTGGTAGGTGAGAGGAGGGATCCACATGGGGCTGGGAGACTGAGCTGTGTGTGTGGCACAGGTGCAGTGATTCATGGCGGCAGACTCCAGGGCCTGACTCATCTGGTGGAAACTGTGGCGTGGCTTTGGCTAGCTGTGTGACATCAGCCTAGTCGTGGTCCTTCTCTGAGCCTCAGGGCTCTCATCTGTCAAATGGGGCTGTCAAACAATTTCTACTTCCCAGGGGTGTTTGGAGAATAGCTCATAGCGCCTGACGCACAGGGGCTACTAAATGCTTGACATGGTGAAGTCCAGAAACAGAGTGCATTAGTCATTCACTCATTTAGCGGATAAATGTTTATTGAGTGCCTACCACATTCTAATGGTTCCTGGGAAAGCAGCAGTGACTAGAACAGAGTCCCTTTCCTCTTGGAGATGACATTCTAAGAGGGGAGAGAGACCATTAATCATGAAACACATAAGCATAAAAGATCATGCCAGCAATCCCACTTCTGAAAACTTATTCTATAGACATGTTTGCACACATGTGGAATGAATGCATTCATGTATTTATTGCAGTTTTGTTTGGCATAGCAAAATCTTAGTAATGATCTAAATGTCTGTTACACATGGACTGACTAAAGTATGGAGTATCTGAATAATGAAATATTACATAGCCATTACAAAGGGTGAGACCATTTCTATTTGTATTTATTTTTTTTAGAGATGGGATCTCACTATGTTGACCAGGCTGGTCTTGAACTCGTCGTTGGTGAGACCATTTCTTATGTACTGATATAGAAAGCTCTGTAAGATGTCTTGACAAATAAGAAAAGGAATGTGAAGGATAGTTTCTGTAAAAGAGGAGATAATTTTAAAAATGTATTTATATTGGCTTGTGTATATATGAAACTAATAATAGTTGTTACCCAAGGAGAGGAGTAGGGGTGGAATGAGAGACAGGGAGGGGAGGGTTTCATTGTATACTTTTCTATAACTTTTATTTTTGTATGAAGTGAATGTATTACTAGTTCAAAAAAGAGAAAATAAATATTCAGCTTCCTCTTTCCTCCTTTCCTTCCCCAGCATTTGTTGGAGGTGACTGGTGGGATTTGGGACTAAGCAGGAAAGGGAGCTGAGTGAGACGGTGGCTCAGTGTGCCTGGGGATTGAACAAACAGGTTCATATATCAAGGATAATGAGAGCCAGGTTGCTCACCATCAGAGAAGGGAATTACAAGTATGAAAACAGGAAAGGCTAGAAAGAACCCTGTGGTGTTATATTGGAATTAGAGGAATCAGTGTAAACTCATGGCTTTTGATATATATAGTTACATAAGCATGCATGAAAGTGTGTGTGTGTGTGTGATGCATATGTGCATTTCCCAGTTCTGTCCACAAAAACAGCAACAATGAACACACCATGTAGCCATGAATACACCTAACACCCAGATCTTGGGTTTTAAATACCATCCTCCACTGAAAGGAATTGGGGCTTGGGAAAATGGTAGATTTGAGGGTTGGAGCAGGAAAAGTGCCCAGTGCCTGGTACCATGGTACATGAAACATCTAACTGTGCCATAAGATAGGCAAGTGCTCAAGTAATGCTGAGGACATGTCAAAAGAGCCAAGGTGCCAACTTAAAGGGACTCCCAATGGCCAAATCTGGGACAACTTGAGTATCAAAATAATGACAGTAACAGATTATAACCCATTAAATAAAAATAGTACTGATATACACACACATACATGTATTGCATACGCACATATATACATACACACGTGCAGAAAGAGAAAGCTCTTTCTTACATTAGAATGCCCAGTAATAGATGTAGAAGGAAGGATGCAACTAGTATGGTAATAATTGATTCCAACAAGAAGCACTGCTAGATGCTAAAACTAAAGCCATTGTGTGAAAATTTGTTGAGGAGTAGGATATTTACATAGTCTTAAAGAGTCTTTCCACAAGATACGATAATTGCAAGAGGAAGGAGAGTGACTTTATAGTGAAGAAACATGGCAGAGACTATCTTAGTCAAGTGATCAAAGACTGCATCACTGTTACTGGACAAACTGACTTGAGCCTCCTGATGGGATGCACAGGGAAGAGTGAAAAATCACTTCTGTGATGTTCCTGCCAAAGATGCAAAACCGAAATCTAATCACGAGGAGCCGTCACATAAACCCAGTTTGAGGAATCTTCTACAAAATAACTGGCCTGTAACCTGGGTAAGTATCAAGGTAATGAAAGGCAAAGAAAAACTGAGGGACCGTCACAGATTAGAGGAGACTAAAGAGATAAGACAATGACATACAATGAATAATTCTGGATGGATCTTTTTGTTTATTATAAAGGACATTATTATTGAGACAATGGACAATATTTGACTGGGCTCTGAAGATTGGATGGTAGTAATATATCAATGTCAATTTCCTGATTTTGATGATTTTATTGTGGTTATGTAGGAGAATATGCTTGCTTTTAGGAAATGTACACTAAAGTACTCCAGGATAACAGGGAATCAAATTGACAATTTACTCTCTAACAATTCAGAGAAAATCTCTCTCTATATAAATCTCTAAGAGAGAATGATAAAGCAAATATGTTTATATGTCAACATTTGGGGATTCTGGGTAAACAATATATGGGAATTCTTTGTACAATGTTTGCAACTCTTCTGTAGGTTTAACATTATTTTACAATAAAGGTATTTACATGAAACTGAAACCATATGATGTCAAGTAATGATAAGTGATATATAGAAAAATCAAGTGGGCAGGGGAACAGAAAATGAGGGGGTGGTGCTATTCCAGATGGTATGGTCCGGGCCTCTCTAGGGGAGGACCTTTGAGCAGAGACCTAGTGGGAGGGAGGGAGTAGCTCCGTGGATACTTGGGGAGAGCCTTCCAGGCTGAGGGACCCATCTGAGAAAAGACGCAGAGTGGAGCCAGCTTTGCCTGTGTATTAGTGTCTATTGCTATGTAACAAATCATCACCAACAAACAGCCATTTAGCTTACAGTTCTGTAAGTCATAGTCTGGCACAGAGCAACTGGGTTCTTTGCTCAGGATGTTACAAGGTAGAAACCAAGGTGTAGGCTGGGCTTAGTTCTTATATGAAGGCTTTGGAGAAAAAAATCCACTTCCAATTTCATTCTTTTCTTTTCTTTTTCTGCAATTGCAGAGAGGAAAGGAGGAAATTTTTGATAGAAAAATCTTGGAGATCCTGTTGCTGTCACCCATGGGGCTGTTGGAAGCTGGGGTTAGTCCAGAAGTTTTCAGGTAATGCCAGAGTGTTGCCTTGGCCAGAACTCTCAGTTGCCTCTGAACTTCTTCCAGCCCCACACAATGGCTAGGCTCTCCATGAAAGGAGACCAGTTGGCAACAAAGCCAACATTCCCAACACCCTGAGGGCACTGAAGGATTGGCTAAGTTCTCCCTGGCAAGCCTGTTCCCCGAGAAAATGGAGGACAGAGTCCTTAAAATGAAAGAGTTGGGGTCTGCACCTATACTCACCCTTTCAGGGAGTCTACCTTGGATCCCAGGCAGGCCCCCACAAGGAGGCGGTGTCGTTCATCTGAGGTAATACCCGAGGTTTGCTATCTCATGGCCACAGAAAACTAGGACTTGGACACACCAGAGTGAGGTTAAGAGCAGAAGTTTAATAGTCACAAGAAAGAAAAGCTCTCTCCGTTGCAGAGAGATGGGTCTTGCAGAAAATGGGTTGCCCCCAAGTTCATTCTTGTTGTTGGCAATGTTCAATGCCTCGCGGTTGTGGGACTGACAGTAACAGATTATTTTCTTGTTGGCTGTTAGTTCCTAGAAGCTACTTGCATTCCTTGATGTGTGGCCCCTCCATCTTCAAGTGAGCAATGATGTGTTGAATCCTCCTCATGCTTCAGGTCTTTGACTTCCTATTCTGTGACCAACCAGGGAAAACTCACTGCTTTAAAAGGGCTCATAGGATTAGATCGGGTGCTGTGTTAGTTCACTTTTGCATTGCTATAAAGAAATACCTGAGGCTGGGTGATTTATAAAGAAAAGTGGTTTAATTGGCTCATGGCTCTTCAGGCTGTACGAGCATAGCTCCAGCATCTGCTTCTGGTGAGGCCTCAGGAAGCTTCCAATCATGTAGAAGGTAAAGGGAGAGCAAGTGGTGTCACATAGTGAGAGCCAGAGCAAGAGAGAGAAGGGGAAGGTGCCAGACTCTTTTATTTTTTATTTTTGTTTTTTGAGACAGAGTCTTGCTCTGTCGCCCAGGCTGGAGTGCAGTGGCACAATCTCGGCTCACTGCAACCTCTGCCTCTCAGGTTCAAGTGACTCCCGTGCCTCAGCCTCCTGAGTAGCTGGGACTACAGGTGCACGCCACCATGCCCAGCTAATATTTTTGCATTTTTGGTAGAGATGGAGTTTTGCCCAGGCTGGTCTCGAACTTCTGAACTCAGGCAATCTGCCCACCTCAGCCTCCCAAAGTGCTGTGAATACAGGCATTAGCCATGGCGCCCGGCCCCAGACTCTTTTGAATGAGCAGATCTCCTATGAACTAACTGGGTGAGAACTCACTTATTAACAAGGGGATGGTGCTAAACCATTCATGAGGAATCTGCCCTGGTGATCCAATACCTCCCACCAGGCCCACCTCCAACACTGGGAATCACATTTCAACATGAGATTTGTAGGAGACACACATCCAAATCATATCAGGCATACCCAGAGAATTTCTGTATCTTAAGGTCATTTATGCCAAATAACATAACCTGATCACAAGAGTAAACACCACCATATTCACAACTCAGGGTATTTTACAGGACACGTACACAGGATGGGGAGGACTGGGCTGAAATACTGGGGGCCATCTTAGAATCTGCCTACCATAGTTGGGGGGTTGAGAAACAAGAAAGCCAGTGTGGCTGGAGCACAGTGAACAAGGGAGTATGGATTCACTTGTGCTAAAAAGCACCCCTGGGGTAGAACCCAGTAGATGATGTAAGTCAGTGGAATGTGTGTTGAAGAGTAGCCCTTGGAGAACCAGTGGGCCGCTGGGCATAAGTGATAAGTTCTGTTCTGTGCATTTGGCCCAGTAGGCACAATACCAAGAAGCCATGGGCTCGTCAAGGGTCCATGGAAAAGTCTGAAATCTAAAAAAGCTGGCTGGAAAAATATTTTAAAACTTTCCAAATTTGAAAGACTTAATGAAGAGCCTACCAAGTAGCATTGTGTCAACGGGTCATGAGCAACGCCCAAGTCTCCTAATAGTTACATATGCGTTCTATTTGATGTGACTGCATTTTGTTTCCATTTTAACATTATTGTAGTTATTTTTTTCATAGTATTATGTGCAATGTACAAATAAAAAGAAACAAAAGGAGATGCCCTGAAAAGCAAGTCTCTCTCCCACCTCTGACCCCCAGCCACACACCTTCTCCCTGCTGAGGCCAGTTTCCTGTGCTTAAAGGTATTTTGTGCACATGCTAATGAACATGTACATATACACTTGACTCCTCCCCTTTTCACAATGGTGGCTGTTCTGCCTGCAGTGTATCTTGGAGATGTTTCCTATTGGCCCGTGTGGAGCTACCCATTCTTTTGTACAGCAGCAGAGCAGTCTGTTATTTGGATGAACTGTCATTTGTTAACTAGACATGCCCACAACCCTGCCACCTCTTTTCCTAACACACGGGGCAGTCTTGGCCTCTCCCAGGCTCCCTGGGAGGGTCACTACTTTCACACAGATGACACCCATCTCTGCCCATGGAATCTGGCTTGCTCAGTGGCTACCTGGCAGGATTGAGTGACACCACTCAGAAGTGCAAAGAAGGCAGTGAAGAAGAAAGAAGAATTTATTAGGTGCCCCAGGAAGGGCTCAGTCCTGCCAGTCTAAACATTGTTGTACATACCTCCTGATACGTTTTTCTAGAATGTCTCCAGGAATGGATTGCTGGGAATAAGTGCAAAATAATGCCCAATTGTTCTCCAGAGTGGTTGTACAACTGACTCTCTTATCACCAGTGTCAAGGAGTCCTTGTTCCACATAATTGATCACATTTGGATTTGTCTAGCTTTTTAAGTTTTGCCAATTGAGTAGACAGGAAATGAGCTTTTAATTTGGATTTCTCTAATTACTCAGAGGTTGAGCATCTTTTCAAGCTTCTCTATGTGTGTCCAAATCTTCAGCCCAAATCTTTTTCTTTTGGATTGTTTGTCCTTGTCTTATTGATTTGTAGGGGCTCTTTATATATTTGGGTGCTAATCTTTGTCAGTCAAATTGTTGCCGACATCTTCTAGCTTGTGACTTGTCTTTCTACTTTTAAAAAATGGTGAATTTTGATGAATGGTATCAGTTGCAATGTAACTACTTTATTAATATTTGCCTTTATGGTTTGTCCTGTTTCTTGCTTCAGAAATCCTTTCCAACCCAAAGCCATCCCCGTGTTTCTATGATGCACTTGTATATATATTATTTATTTATTTATTTTTGAGATGGAGTCTTGCTCTGTCGCCCAGGCTGGAGCAGAGTGGTGCGATCTCAGCTCACTGCAAGCTCCGCTTCCTGGGTTCACGCCATTCTCCTGCCTCAGCCTCCCGAGTAGCTGGAACTACAGGCACCCATCACCACACCCGGCTATTTTTTTTGTATTTTTTAGTAGAGACGAGGTTTCACCATGTTAGCCAGGATGGTCTCGATCTCCTGACCTTATGATCCGCCTGCCTTGGCCTCCCAAAGTGCTGGGATTACAGGTGTGAGCCACCACGCCAGGCACATGTATATATATATTTCTAAAGGGATCATATGTGCATCCTGTTTTGTAGCTACTTTTCCACTTACCTAACATGAATGAACATTTTTCCATGTCTAAATATTCTACAACATCATTGGCAAATGGTTGCATAGTTTTCCATTGTATGGAATATACAGTGTTTATTTACTGACTCCCCTATGATGAACATTTAAGTTGCTTTCAGCTTTCATATGATCAATAATGCTGCCAAGAATATCCTGGAGCTGCTGTGGTCCACATTCATGATCATTTCTCTTAGATAAAGTCATAGAAATGAAATTGCCCATAGAATTTAAGGCTTCTGATAATTTTACCAAATTTGCCAGAGGATCCACTTTTGATTCCTTTCCAAGAATCAATATGCCATTGTGTTCAATTGCCCTTCCCAAGAGTCTGGAATCAGCAAAGTAGGGGTCCCGGAGATGATGTTTTGAACCGAGTCTGGAATCAGCAAAGTAGGGGTCCCGGAGATGATGTTTTGAACCGGAGCTGTTAGCAGGCATGTTCTGTTGCGTGAAGAAACAGTTACTGTAGCAGATATTTTTCCTGTCCTCTTCCTTCCTACCCTCTCCTGACTCCTGACAGGTAAGATGCCATTATTAGTGATGTTAAGAGAAAAGAGCCAAGAAATTAGGCCTGCTTTGGTAATGATTCTTGGCTAATTAATTGCATTTCCAATGGCCATAAGCTTCTGCCTCAACCAGCACCTCTATGTGTTGAAGGCAGGAAAAGGGGTCCCCTATAGCTGCTGCCTCCTGCGCTGGGCACATAACATTCTCATAAAATGTTTGTCCGGTCAATGAAGGATTTGGGTTTTTTTAAAGAGACAGAGTCTCATTCTGTTGCCCAGGCTGCAGTGCAGTGTCATGATCACGCCTCCGGCAGTCTTGACCTCCTGGGCTCAAATGATCTTCCCACCTCAGCCTCCCAAGTAGCTCGGATCACAGGCACACACCACCATGCCTGGCTGATTTTTGTGTTTTTTTTAGAGATGGGGTTTTGCCATGTTGACAAGGCTGGTCTCGAACTCCTGGGCTCAAGCAATCCATCTGCCTTGGCTTCCCAAAATGCTGAGATTACAGGCATGAGCTCCCAGTCAGGAATCTTTTAAAAGTCTCCTGGATTGTCTTGGATGAGAAAATAAAGAAAAAGAAGTCTTCCAGAGAACTCGAAAGCCTTTGAACATGATTCCCTTCCTTCGGAGGGGTGAGAGGTGGGTACCAAGCATTTAATTCTTAAGCATTTATTTTAGCAAATATCAACATGTATAGTAATTGATACTAATTTTCATGTATGGCAGCACAAAGTTTCCCATTAGCATGAATTGGCTTTTTGTTTTTTTAATGAGGCTATTTAAAGAAAAATATTAAGTAAGTTGGTGAAAGATAGCCTGCAGATGGGGGTGGGAAGGAGGTCGTGTGATTTTTGCCCAAACTTTGAGAAACACTGCTTCCGTGGAAACTGCTCCTTGAGGAAGGCCTTAAGCCAGGGCTGGGTTGGGTCAGGAGAAAGCAGGGCCTTGGGATTCCAGGCCGAGGGCGCTGGGAGGCTCTGGAGGGTGCAGTGAGGCTGCCACAGTCAAAGGCCGGGCGGCTAGGGGGGGCCTTCGGAGCTCTTCCCGGTATTGAAATCATATTTAGGGATTACAAAGTGTGATCCTTCTCATTGTGTCATTTGACACTCACAGCAACTTTGTGGAGTTTCAGGCAATAAGGAGATTGCCCTGTCAGTTTACAGAAGGAAACGGAGGCGGAGAGAGATGCAGCAGTTTGCCCAGGGTCTCAGGTGAGTAAATGGCCTCAGTGGTGGGTGTGGGCAGCATGGCCGGAAGAAGCGGAATTTGGTCTGGAATTTGTGGAGATGTGTCAGGAGTTGCACCTGTGGGACCAGGGCACTCACAGCCCTCTCCTAATAACAGTAACAACCACCATTAGCATTTATGGAGTGCTCACTGCGGGCTGGCTCTGCGCTGAGCAACTCTGGCTGTCTCACTGCACACTTTACACTAACGCAATGGGAGGGGAGGTGTCATTATCCCCCAGAAAGTGTCAAGGGCAGAAGTTATTGATTCATGGTGCCTGCTCTTGTAGAAATTTGAATTCCAGTAAGGGAGAGGGGAGCCAGAAAATAACCACGGGAAGACATCAATGAATGAGATAATTTCACATAACGATAAACGCCAGGGAGAAAAAACCCACAGGGCAATGTGATATGGCCTCTGGAGGTAGGGAAGGAACTGCTCCAGATGAGGCCATCAGGGAAGGCTTCTCTGAGGAGGTGACATTAGAGCCGGAGCCAGTAATGTCTGGACTTGAACCTGGGCTTGTGGCATGGGAGAGTCCTGCGTTGACTCCAAACCTCCCCTCCTCTGTCTCCTTGTGGATCACAGAATGCTTTTGCCAGAGACTCGATCCCTTGTTAAGAATCATGGAGTTGGCTGGGCACGGTGGTTCATACCTGTAATCCCAGCACTTTGGGAGGCCGCGGCAGGTGGATCACTTGAGGTCAGGAGTTCAAAACCAGCCTGGCCAACATGGTAAAACCCCGTCTCTACTAAAAATGCAAAAAAATTAGCAGGGCATGGTTGTGTGAACCTGTAATCCCAGCTACTCAGGAGGCTGAGGCAGGAGAATTGCTTGAACCTGGGAGGTGGAGGTTGCAGTGAGCCGAGATCCCACCACTGCACTCCAGGCTGGGTGACAGAGCAAGACTCTGTCTCAAAAAAAAAAAAAAAAAAAAAATCATGGTGTCATGGCTTAGGGAATGGAGTGTCCAGGAACTAGGGATGAAAAGATGGTAAGATATCCAAGCTGGAGAGACCTCACCTGTGATGCTGTCTTGCCCAACTCCAGGAGCTTCATGCACTCGCCTACAGTGGAGTTATGCAACATTAGGGGTCTCTCTAGATGATTCCCCTGGCCAAAGGGAAACCAAGTCCCAGAGACAAGATGCGTCTTGCCAAAGGCGGTAGCTTACAGCTGTGCAAGTTGTACTGCGCTCCAGGGAGCCCAGCTGGAGGCTAAGGGGATGCCTTGCATCCCACCAAGGGGCTGCACCAGGAAGAAAGGGTACCTGTGTCTAATTCACACAAAGGAATGCTATGGGCTAGAGGTGGCCCTGAGCCTCACGGAGGATGGGGCAGAGGTGAGATCCCCACATCGTCGTGCCATCCTTTTTCCCACCTCTCTTGCTTCCTGCTTTGTTCCTGCCAGCCCCTGGAGGGCAGGCAGGTGAGCATCCTCACCATTGAGGGATGCCCCCTCCTTAATTATGGCAAGGGGGGCCTTTGCAGCCCAGCTCAGGCCTTATGGGACAGTGAAAAAAAGCAGGCTGGCCAGGATTCCCTGGGGTTTTTTGTGGAGCTGATAGGCTGAGGAGTGGTTGGTTCTGGGGGTGGGGGTGGCCCAGAAGTGCCTTATCTCCTCTGGGCCAGTGTCAGCTCCTGTCCCCAGCCTGCAGCACAGGCTGGAGCTGCCAGACGAGACTGGGGACCGCAGCAAATTTGCATTTATATTGGAGACTTCTGTTTCCAGGGCCTGGGGGGAGGAGGGGTGGCCAGCACCATCAGCTGAGCAGAGATGCAGGAGAGGAGGGGCCTGCAGCCCTGTCCTGCCAGGGGCACAGGAAGTAGCCGGTGGGCCGGGTCTGCCTGGCTGAGGGAACAGTGGCACAGAAGGTTCTCTGGGCACGCGGCCGGCCCCGACAGCCTGCCTGTCCACCCTCCCAGACACTCGCCAACATCAGCTGGGAGTTGGCTCTGCCTCCAGGCCTAGGAGAAAGGTCAGAGGCTGGTGCCAGCAAGGGACTAAGCAAGGCCAAAGCACTCCTGTGACAGGGTGCAACTGTGTGTCACCCAGTCTCAACCCCACAAAATTGTAAATTGTTTCAGCCAAGAAAACGGAGGCTCAGAGGGGCTTAACCATTAGCTCAAGGTGATCCAGCTTATCATCCATGCCCCATGAGACTCCTAGGAACACCCAGGATACTCACACACCCTGGGGGATGCCATCTATACTTAGGAGGCAGAGAGGAGTCGACACCCCTTTTCCAGCTAAGTTCTGGAGGGTCAAGGAAAGTCATCGCAGGCTCGTGACACTGTTAGGGCTGGTTTTGTGACAGCTTAGGAATCATGTTTCTTTCTCTCTTTTCTTTTTCTTTTTTTCTTCTTCTTCTTTTTTTTTTTTAGAGACAAAGTTTCACTCAGCTGCCCAGGCTGAAGTGTAGTGCAATCATGGCTCACTACAGCCTCAACCTCCCAGTCTTAAAAGATCCTCCCACCTCAGCTTCTGGAGTAGCTGGGACCACAGGAGCATGCCACCATGCCTGGCTAATTTTTTTATTTTTTATTATTAGTAGAGACTGGGTCTCCCTATGTTGCCCAGGCTGATCTTGAACTCCTGGCCTCAAGATATCGTCTCACCTTGGCCTCCCAAAGTGCTGGTGTGAGTCACAGCTCCTGGCCTCATGTTTCATTTTATGATGGAATCCATAAAATGGGTTTTTTAGGGCCAGGTTCAGACCAGGTTTCCCCTTGTCTTTGGAGAATGTAGCTTCTCCCATCTGAGGTTCCATGTAGAGAAGGAATGAAAGGAAGGAAAGAAGACAAGAAGAAGGGAAGGAGGGGGGACAGGAGGAGGGAGGAATAGGGAGTGAAGTATAGGATAAATAAGTAGAAGAGTGGGGCTGGGAATGGTGGCTCACACCTTTAATCCCAGCACTTTGGGAGGTCGAGGTGGGCGGTTCACCTGAGGTCGGGAGTTCAAGACCAGCCTGACCAACATGGGAAAACCCTGTCTCTACTAAAAACACAAAATTAGCTAGGTGTGGTGGTGCATGCCTGTAATCCCAGCTACTCGGGAGGCTGTGCCAGGAGAATCGCTTGAACCCGGGAGGCGGAGGTTGCTCTCCAGCCTGGGAAACAAGAGTGAAACTCTGTCTCAATCAATCAATCAGTCAATCAATAGAAGAGGGGATAGAATGAAGGAGTGGAATGAGGGGAGGAAGGGAGAGGGAGTAGATGAGAAGAGAAGATAGACTCATCCTGCAGTCCCCACCAGGTGTGCTTGTTGCTGTTGGAATTGCCCCCTCTGTGCCCTTTCCCTGGCTGTTGTATGGAATGGTGATCCTCTCCCCATCCTCCTCACCCTACAGCTGAGATTTCCCTCCTGACCTCCAGTAGCAGGTGAGCCCTGCTCCAGGTGAGGGACCAGTGACAAGCTGGTTGGGGCTCCAGGAAGCAGAAGTTGGGGCCTTGTTGTGATCCCTGGGCTTTATTTCCATTCCTTAGTGCTTGGCTGCCTCTGGAGGGGGCTGTGCCTTGCTCTTTGGGTTCTCTCCACACACTCCCTCCCCCACTCTTCCAGACGGAGGTCTTGGCCCCATTCCCCCAGCCTGTGGCTGTAGGCTTGCAGCTGACAAACCTCCTGGTTCTGGCTCTCCGTCCAGCAGAACAAGCCCTCCCTGTCTGTCACCAAACAGTCAGGACGGTCTGTTCCACCTGGCGGGCTGGACTATTGCCCAGCGTAGTCTTGGGAAGTGAGCACCAGGGCTGAGAACCCACTGCCTGAGTTCAAATCTTTGCTGTGCCTCCCTGGCTGTGTGGCCTTGGGCAAGACCCATTACCTCTCTGAGCTTCTAGCTTCTCATCCGTCAATGGGCATAATGTTAGGATCTGCCTCTTAGATTACTGTATGAATGATAGAAGATCATTCATGGAAAGTGCTTGGCTTGATGCCTGGCACCAAGACATTTCAGCTTATATTATCCTAGCTGTATCCTTCAGTGTCTCTCTGGCCTAGGTGGGACGTCAGATTCCAGGGACCTGTCCCCATGCTTCCTCCATTAACCCCTTTATGACTAGTGTCGCCTGATACGACTATTTCAACACACATAGGATTGAACCCTGGTACTATTATACCGTTACTAATTCTCCTAGTTGTCGTATAAGTGCTTATGGGATCAGGCACTGTTCAAGCCATTTTAAAACATGACTCCAAATTCCTTTAAATTCTTCTAATCAAGAAGTGGGGCTATGTCCCCTCTATTGATTGCTCCCAGGAATAAAATATGGTTAGAAATGACCATGCCAGCTGGGTGTGGTGGCTCACGCCTGCAATCCCAGCACTTTGGGAGGCTGAGGCGGGCGGATCACCTGAGGTCAGGAGTTTGAGATCAGCCTGGCCAACCAACATGGTGAAACCCCATCTCTACTAAAAATACAAAAAAATCAGCCAGATGTGGTCACGGGCGCCTGTAATCCAGCTACTCGGGAGGCTGAGGCGAGAGAATCACTTAAACCCGGGAGGCAGAGGTTGCAGTCAGCCTAGATCACGCCACTGCACTCTAGCCTGGGCAACAGAGTAAGACTCCTTCTCGAAAAATAAAAAAATAAAAATAAATAATAATAAAACGACCGTGACACTTCTGCTTGAGTCTCAGGGAACACTCATTCTTGGAACTCTTGGAACCCAGCCTCCATGCTGGGAGGAAGCCCAGGATCCACAGAGAGGCCATGTGTGGATGTTCTGGCCTGCAGTCTCCACTGTGCCACTCCTAACTGCCACATGTTAGGGGAAGACACTTCTAGATGATTCTAGTCCCCTGCCTTCAACTCTTTTCAGCTGAGGCCCCAGATACTGTAGAACAGAAGAAAGCCACCCCAATGTGCTCTGTCTGAATCTGTGAGAGTAAGAAAATGGTTAACAGTACTACATGTTGGGGTTGTTATGCCGCAGTAAATCACCAGAATCCCTGTACTGACTCACTTAAGCCTCACAACTTAGGAAGTAGCTGTTATTATCATCTCCATTTCATAGATGAGGCAATTAAGACCCAAAATGCTTTAGCAAGTTGCCTGAGTTCCCAGACCTTCTAAGAGGAAGAGCTAGGATTTGTGCCCATGAATTTGAGCATTGAAGAGTCAAGCAGGGCCCATGTCCTACAGGGCCTGGTACGCCACATAGGTGACTGGGTGTCATCTCAAGGGCCTTGGACAGCTGTGGGAAGACAGTGATGTGTGGAATTTATGAGATTGGGAGAGGGCACTAAGAAGCTTGCTTGGGTGCAATGTGGAGGGTGGGTGAGAAGGGGCTGGAAGTGGCCCACGAGGATGGACAGCGCCACCCTGCCGTTGTCCACCATCCTCTCCCTGTCCTGCTCCTCAAAGTTGTGAGGGCAGCAGCAGGAGGCCTGGTCTCAGGTCCTAACGAGCTCTGCACTTATCAGAGCTTGGCCCAGGCAGAGATCCCAGCCAATTCCTTTGGGCTGACCTAGGCTGTGCCTTTGGATGGACAGAGCTGGGCAGTCAGGGCTGGAGCCTGACAGTGTGAACAGGAAGTTGAAGGCTCACGAGCACCCTCTGTTCTCTACCCAAGTTGGGCCATACAGCTCCAAGATCATCTGTGCCAACTGGATCTACTGGGTTTGGAGTTGGCTGAGAGTGGCAGGGAGCCCACAAGAAGAGTGACCTATTTTAAAGAGGATAGATGCTGATTTCTCTTTCTTATTACCAACCTGGAAGCAGGCAGTCCCAGGCTGGTAAAATGGCTCTTTGATCCTCAGGGACCCAGTCTCCTTCTATCTTGCTGTTCCACCCTCAACACTTTATAGTCCAAGGTGGCTGCTCATTCTCCAGCCATCATGTCCACATTCCAGCCAGAGGGAAAGACGAAGAGGCAAAGAATACTCTGGTCTCTTTAAAGACCCCTCGCCCCACTGCTCAGAAGTTGTACTTGGTACTCGGTTTACCTCTTCGTGGTGGGAATGCAGACACATGGCTACCCCTAACTGCAAGAGAGGCTGGGAAGCATGGTCTCTATTCTGCCATCCATGCACCCAGCTACATCGGTGGGGTTCTCGTACTGCAGGACAAAGTAAATCACTTGGAATGCCAGCCACACCTGGCACCTGGAAGCCAGAGTGAGTGTTTTGAAACTTGAATCATTTTACTTCCTTGCTTAAAATGATCCTGTAGCACTTACTGCTCCCATAATAAAGGCTAAATCCTCATCTGAGCCCCAGGGCTGCTTGATCTCACTGTGGCTCACCTCTCCAGCCTCATGCCCTGGTTCCCCCAGCCCCATCCTCCCCAACTCACCCCAACATTGAAATCAAACCATGCACACTCCATCCTCACCTTGTATTTTCCTTTACCATCTGATTATTTGGGTTCTCTTCATGCCACAGCTCCACCCAATATGTGCTCTGCTTCCTTAGCTGTGAAAGGAGCTCCCCATAGTACCCACCGGGCACACAGTAGGGTCACTTGCTTGGGTACAATGTGGCAGGTGGGTGAGAAGGGGATGGAAATGGTCCACAAATAATGATTTGGGAGAACACAAATAATTAGACATGAAGAGCCACAGAAGCACTTAATGACTCTAGGGACTCTGGTTATAAAGCCCCTGCAATGTGCCAGGTTGGTACTATGGGGAGCTCCTTTTATAGATAAGGAAACAGTGCATGCTGGGTGGAGCTGTGGCGTGAGGCCCTGCTGCACAGCCTTGCTGATGAGAAAAGACACTTATGGGCAGAGCACTTTACACTGAGCAACTCTGTGCCTGCCTTTGTCTCAGGCAGTCCTTGTAGCCATTGTGCCATTTTTTTTTTTTTTGAGATGGAGTTTTGCTCTTATTGCCCAGGCTGGAGTGCAATGGTGCAATCTTGGCTCATCACAACCTCCGCCTCCTGGGTTCAAGTGATTCTCCTGCCTCAGCCTCCCGAGTAGCTGGGATTACAGGCATGCACCATGATACCTGGCTAATTTTGTGTTTTCAGTCGAGACGAGGTTTCTCCATGTGGGTCAGGCTGGTCTTGAACTCCCGACCTCAGGTGATCACCCACTTCAGCCTCCCAAAGTGCTGGGATTACAGGCATGAGCCACTGCACCCGGCCCACTGTGCCCCTTCTGCATATGAGGAAATGGGAGAGGGACTGTGATTCCGTAAGGTCATATAGCCAGGTGGTAGCCATGCCTTGACTGGAACCCAGCTCTGCCTGCCTCTTGCCTGCTGGCAGTTGCATCACCTGCCTTCCCTGGGGAGTGAATGAGGACAAGCCACACTTGACCTTCCATGGTCCTGTAGCAGGGATTTTAAAGTCCAGCTTTTAGAGAGGAAACTGAAAGCCCAGAGGGGAAGGAACTTGCCCTTGGTCCTATACTCCATCAAGCACACTGCTGGGAAGGGACTCAGGTCTCCTGACTCCCAGTCCAGAGCTCTTGCACACTTTGCTCCTTTATGCAACAAATATTTATTGAGCACCTACTGTGTACCAACCTTGAGAACACAGCAGTAAACACAACAGACACAAAACCCTGGCCCTGTGGAGTGGACATTCCAGTGCTGGGTGGAGGAGTGGGAGACCAATAAGGACCAAGTAAGTCAGCTGCAGCATTGTCTTTCCTCTTATTTATTTCCTGAAACAAATATTTATGGAGAACTTTATTGCTATAAGACAGACATGGTCCTGACTCTCCTACAGTGAGAATATAGTGTTGGAAACAGGCACTCAATGAAAGACACATAAATAAGCAAAGTTCAGATTGTGATCATAGCTGAGAAGAAAACAAGGTTGAAGTGCTAGGGAGTAATGGGAATGCGGTCTTGGTAGTTAACTTTAGATAGGGTGGCCAGGAAAAGCCTCTCCAGGAAGTGACTCTTGAGCTGAGACCCAAAGCATGCAATGGGGCCCAACGGTGTTCCAGGTGGAGGGAACAGCAAGTGCCAGGGTGCAGAGGTAGGACAGAGCTTCGTGGGAGAAAGGAACCGAGATAAGACCAAGGTGGCTGGAGCAGGGTGAGAAGGGGAGGTTGGCAAGAGGGAGGGGGCTGGAGAAAATCCAGAGTGTGGATAGACACTGAATAGAGAGAAGGGATGATTAGCCCCTTACAATTCACCCCTGGGTGGGGGTTGGGTAGTCATCTTTGCTCTGATAATTTCCCAGCTAAACCCCCAAGGAGTGGGGGCCAAACACCTGCTGGCCTGGCACTGCCTGTCTCTGCAGAGATAAAGTTCCCTGCTCCCCGTTCACCAGGACCCCACTCTGTGGTGCCTCCACCTGCACAGTCAGGCAGGGCATTGTGTGTTCTGGCCGGCACACCTGGCATTCACCAGCCTGCTGGCTGCCTGATTTAGGGGCTCATCCTGCCTGGCTCAGGGGCCTGTTCCCTGGAGTCTACCAGCTGGGACTAGGCTGGCTGAGGAGGACACTGGCGCTGGTGGTGGCCACAAAGAAGGCACCCTTTACCCTTGCACACCCATTGGACCATTTTGGAAAACCCAGGCCTCCCTTCTCCAGCCGTCCTTCCCTGGGTGGGCTTGGGCAGAAAGGTTCAAGGGGTAGTTC
The DNA here is from genome assembly GCF_049350105.2 of Macaca mulatta. NCBI lineage: Eukaryota > Metazoa > Chordata > Mammalia > Primates > Cercopithecidae > Macaca > Macaca mulatta. The sequence goes on along the minus strand of NC_133415.1, from coordinate 83,436,430 downwards.
CACTGCTATGCTTAGAAATTTTCTCTCCCTCTCTGAGCCTCAGTTTCCTCATCTGTGCAATGGAAGGGTTGACCTGGATAAACTCATGGTGTGGACTCTAGAGCCAGACTGCCTGGGTTTGAACCTTTACCACATAGTGGCCCTTTGAATTTAGCTAAGTTACTCAACCTTTCGTTCTCAGTTTACCTATCTGTAAAATGGAGGTACAATAATAACACCTATTTCAAGGGCTGTGGGAGGATTAAGTGAATTATATATGTCTGGTGTTTAGAACAGTGCCTGCCCTGTGGTACGTGCTATATATTTTAACTCTGATCATTATTCTTAACATCTTTAGAGAATGTTGCCCTGGAAAGACTCAGTGGAGAAATCTGAGTTCATTTGTTTGCAAACTTTTTGGTCTTTGTTTTTAACAGAGAAGCTCTGCATTGGTCAGGAGAAATTTTACTCAGAGCCCCAGCTGTTAGCAGGGGATTGAAGGGGGGGCGCCTGTCCCACCTGCTCCCCTGTCTCTGTGTCTGCAGCCTCCGAGAGGCCTACTGGAGCATAATTTGAAGATCCCTGCTCAGTTTGTCTCCTTCAGCTCACAGTCAGGGAAACTGAGACTCAAGAGAAGAGCAGGGATCTGCCCAGAGTGAGTGGCCCAGCCAAGCCTAGAACCCAGATCTCCTATTTTTCTCAATACAAGACAAGGGGCAGGGGCTGAGAGAGAAGCCAAGACCAGAAGCCTCTTAGGGGACTGGGTGCATTGTGGCATCAAGTCATTAGCATGCAAATGATATGCAAATGAATGCAAAACAGCATGTTTTATGCTAATTTGCAGAGTCGAGAGCTACGACATTTTTGGTAATAGGGCAGCAGTCCTGGTCCCTGGGCATTGCCGAACACGCGTCCTTTTTTTCTTTTCTTCTTTCATTATTATGATCGGGCCCATAAATCTTGGTTTGGCTGTGACTCCCCCTCTTCTTGCTTGAAAGCCTGGCTCCTATCATCCTCAAGGGCTCCCTTGCCAGTCCTCTTGTCCGGCCTGGGCCCAAGGACAGGCCTGAGCAGTGGGTCAGAGAACCAGGACTCAGGAGCCACCAGTCAGACCCAGAGGGTGAGCCTAGCTCTGGCCTGGAAGCCACTTCTGAAGGAGGGGACCATGGCATTTCCTCTGAGCTCCCACACCCACTGTGGCTTCTGTGCCATTGTCTGTTTGGGGCTGGCCTGCTCCTTTTCTTGTCAGGACGCCCAGTACCTGGAACACAGGTTCAGGATGTGTTTGGTGTTTGAAGACTGAATCCATAATATGGAGAGCTGGTGGTATACCCTAGTGATGAGCCTGCAGTCTCTGAAAACACGCAGCTTGAGTTCAAATCCTGACACCACTACTTTCTGAGAAAATGATAGTATGTACTCACAGCTAACCTTGTTTTTGTTTTGTTTTGAGACAAGATCTTGTTCTGTGGCTCAGGCTGGAGTGCAGTGGCATGACCACAGCTCACTGCAGCCTCGACCTTCTGGGCTCAATCCATCCTCCCACCTCAGCCTCCTGAGTAGCTGAGACTACAGGTGCACACCGCCACCATGCCTAGCTAAATTTTTTCTAGAGATGTGGTCTTGCCATGTTGCCTAGGCTGGTCTTGAACTCCTGGGCTCAAGCCATCCTTCCACCTAGGCCTACCAAAGTGCAGGAATTACAGGTGTGAGCCACCACACCAGGCCCATAGCTAACATTAATGGAGCACCTACCATGTTCCAGGGCTCTGCTTTGTAATTGTTGTTAATGCTGTCACTGATAAGAATATCCTAGAAGGTGAGTTTTGTTATCATTGCTCTCATTTTACAGAGAGGTTAAATGATTTGACTGAGGTCACACTGCCCAGGGGAATGGTAAAGGGGCATTTGTATTTACTGAGGATGAGTGCTTCATCAGGAAGGGGCCTTTAAGCCACTCAGCAAAGCTTCTGTTACAGGGTACCAGGGCCTCTGCCTGTGCTATCAAGCCACTCTTTAAACAATGTTAAACTTTACCTGAGCGCTGTGCTCCTGAAAAACAGCAATGGTCCAGAAATCCCAACTTTTTGTTTTCTGAAGTCTGCCTACCTTTTCTGTTCAGGGAAATGGCTTAGGAAAACAAGCCACCCTTCCCCATATGTCTCAGATAAGACGTAGTCCCCTCTTTCTAGTGTCTCCTTTAAGACTGGAGGATGACTAGCTTGCTGGCCTGTGATCTTTCCCCTTTTGCTGGAACCTGCTGACAAGGCCAAGGCCAAGGCCCCTCCCACTTCCCATTCTTTGTCTCATGGTTGATTAGCTGAGATGAGAACTGTGTGTCCTCTCTGAAACTAGCTAGACACAGAGATGAACATTTCCTCTTCAGTGGACTAATGGAGACATCCCCTATTTGTAAGACAATCCCCACTATACATCCCTCCTCCTGTAACCTGTCTCCTCACCCCTATAAAAGTCAAAGGCAAATCCATCCTGCCCAGACACTCTGATCTTGGGATCTGGGGTGCCCTCCTTATTGCAATAGCATGAATAATACCATCCCCCCAATTCTTCCGTGTATTTTGTCTTTGACCCTTTCCACTGTGCTGTTTTCCACGTAAGGCTCTGAGCTGGGTAAGAGCCCTGTGACCTTGGAGTACTTCTCAAGCATCTCCATACCTCGGGTTTAAAACGGATGCTCACAGGCGTTATGTCCTCAGGTTGTGAGATAAAAGGAGACGACGCCAGGGAAACGCTTGGTCGCTTGGCACTGTGCCCTGCAGCGTGAGCGCTCCAGAAATGTCAACCATTGTGAGTCCAGGAGAGGAGAGTGGCGCTCAGAGAGGGGACGGGACTTGCCCGGAGACTCACAGCGGGAGGAAGTGGGAATAGGGCACACGTCTGGTGACCTCCGCCCCCAGCTTTGGGAGTGCCCTGTGACCCCCTCATCCCACCTTTGGATCACGAGCTGGGGTCGGTGGGACGGTGGCGGGGGGCATACTCCTCGATCCTGCACTCCCCGCCGCCCGCCTTTGATTGTGGTGAGCAGCGAGTCGCGGAGCAAATTAACTTTTTGCACACTTCATTATGCGCCGCCCCGCGTCCCCCGGGGCCGCGGCCCCCGCCCCTGCCCCGCGCCGACAACTTGATTGGGCAATTAATCTTCGCGCCCCCCGCACCCCCTCCCGGCCCCGGGCCTTTGTGCACCCGAGCGTGGGCCGTGGGCGCCCGCCCGGCCGCCCGGTCTGCTCGCGCAGATAAGGCGCCCCTAGCCGCGCTGCCCCGCCTTTGTCAGGGCGCCGGGAGGCCCGGCCGCCGCGCTGCCGTCTCGCACCCCATCCGCGCGCCCCCGCCCCTTGGCTCGGTCCATCTGTTTGAGCTTCACAATCCTCCAGCGGCCGGGGGCTGGGGGAGGGGTCTCGCTCTTGGGCAGGGAGCCAGCACCCCCCTCCCCCCGGCATCCCCACGTGTGACAAGTGACCCCCCCACCCAGCCCCCAGACACGCGCGCGCGCACACTCACACGCGGGGCCGCCCTGTTAAGCAGTGCGGTATTAATTAAGAAGGTTGGGGGAAGCACAGCAGCAGTTTGAAGAATTGTTAGGCGGAGGGTTCCCAGCGGTGTCCAGAAAAGAGGGGGACCCTGCCACCCATCTCGTACCCCAGGTGCTTAACGCCTGGTTATTGGCTTGGGAGGCTACAGGCTCCAATGGCTGGGGGGTGGGGGTTGGGGAGGTGGGAGGTGGGAGGGAGAGGCCTGGGAATTTGCCTGACAGTATCTCTTTGTGCATTTTTCTGGGATTTTGCCAGCAGTTGACCCAGCCTCAAAAAGGTAGCCTGTGATTCAGGTAATATTGAAAACCAGAGGCCTTTAGGGAGGGTAAATCTGGGCCTATTTTAGAGGCCAATAGCGTGGTGGTTCAGAAAGGGCTTCCAGAAGTGCTCCCTACTTACCGTTGAGGATGTGCGTCAGGTAACCACCCTGCGCCCCAGGGCGGTGGAGGTGATGGGCTGAGGCGGGCGCAGTGCTCACAGGTGCTGGTTCTTGCTGTTTTCTGTGATTTTCCTTTGAGGGGCACCAGGAAAACAAAAAACGGATGGTGCTGGAAAGAGGCCCTTGAGTTTCATCTCACAGCTGGCAGTAGGGTGAAAGTGGTGCTTGGCAAAAAACCTGTGGTCTGTGCTGAGCTTGGGGCTGGGTGTGTGTGTGTGTGTGTGTGTGTGTGTGTGTGTCTATGGTCTTTAAGAAGTGTCTTCATCAGCATGTGACTTGTGTGAGTTTTTGGGTGGAGAAGGCACAGCCTTCACTAGTTTCTACAAGAAGGGTGTGATCCAGTGTGCGAAAAATCCCCGTGTGCAGGGCTGGGAAATCAGCTTCATCTCTTCGGTCCAAGAATAGCATGGATGGCACGCTTATTGTGTGTGGAGTCCACAGCAGCATCCCTAGGTGCTAGGGACAACCGTGAGCAGAGCAGAGTTGTTGGCTCCCTTCACAGACTCGCAGTCTCCTTCGGAAGATGAATGAGAAATAAAATAAACATGTAAGACATGAGATAGGTCACTAGGTGATATGAGCTTTAGATAAAAACAAAGCAGGGCACCTGATTAGGAGGGTGGACCCTATTTGCCAGACCCCTACCCTCCTCCCTATTACAGTGTATCATTGCCTGGGCAGGAGAGGGCCACACTCTAGGTCTAGGGACCTAGGGCCCTAAGTAGCCTCATTTCCCACCCACTAAGACCCAGCCTCCAGCCAGTTCTGTTGCATGGGGCAGGGTCCCTGGGATGATTGGCAGGCCTCAGACTGCTGCAACCTCTGCCCCTAGCCCTGAGGTGGTGGTGGTAGTGGTTCCCTCTGATAATGACATACTCCAGTCTTGCATGACCACAATGCCTCATGAGCCCACAGTCCAGAAGGGGCCCGGTGAGCAGGAGCTGAATTAAAATAGATAAATACAGCCTTCCTTCCCCCATTCCTGCTCCTCCACCCTTACTCCCCTCATTCCTGCCACTCCTGAAGCCATGGGTGAATAGTTTCTCAGTCTCTGCCTTGCTGAGCTGGGTTAGTTGGGTTAGCTGGATGGACATCTCCTTATGGATACCAGAGTAAGGAGACACCCAGAACTAGCAGGTGGGATTTTAGAAAGTGCTGTTTGGCTCCGACCAACCACTACTCCCACCCCATGCATAGCAGGGTTAGTTTCCTCATCAACTCTGGTTTCTGATTCTTATGTTCTGCCCCTAAACATCCCATATTCTAACATTGTAGTCTTCTGACTTTTTAGAATTTTCACATCCTATGCTTCTTACACGAATATTGTGGAGTTCTGATTTCTGCCCTTATGTTCTAGATTCTGAGTCTTCAGTATTAATTTTGTTGGGGTCTACCCATTCAAATAACAATAGAGAAAGACTATATGCATAATACTAGTCATTACAGTAGCAATTAACATCGTTTTGACCTTGGTTTTATTTAACAGTGTTATTTTTTGAGAATTTTCTAAGTGCCAGACACCACTCTAGACAGCATACAAATAAATAGCTAAAAATAAATAAATAAATGTTATTTTAGAAAGTGAATTAAAATTGATAGTCAAGGCAGGACTCACTAAGAAAGTGACAGTATTTTCTTTCTACTTCTTTTAGTTATTGAGATTTGAAATCTCAGTTGATGAGGTGGATTTATTTCTCCTTGCAGGTCATTCAGTTTTTCCTTCATGTATTTTGAATCTCTGCTATTGGGGGCATAAATATTTAGAATTGTCATATGCTCATGATTAACTGACTTTTTTTTTTTTTTTTGAGATGGAGAGTCTCGCTCTGTTGCCCAGGCTGGAGTGCAGTGGCAGAATCTCAACTCACTGCAACCTCTGCCTCCTGGGCTTAAGTGATTCTCCTGCCTCAGCCTCCTAAGTAGCTGGGATTATAGGTGCTCACCATCATGCCCAGCTAATTTTTGTATTTTTAGTAGAGATGGGGTTTCACCATGTTAGTCAGGTTGGTCTCGAACTCCTGACCTCGTGATCCACCTGCCTTGGCTTCCCAAAGTGCTGGGATTACAGACGTGAGCCACCGCACCCAGCCTTAACCTTTTTAATCATTATAAAATGACCTTATCTTGTCTGGTAATATTCTTTGCTGTGAAACAAACATTGTCTGATATTAAACTTAGCTACTCTTCCAGGGTTATTTTGATTACTGTTAGTTTACATCTTTGTACTTTTAACTTGTGTGTTTATACTTAAGGTGTGCTGTTTTGAAGGTTGGGTCTTATTTTTTAAAAACAAAACCAATATTTGGGTCTTACTTAAAAAAAAAAATCCAATCTGACAATCTCTGCTTTTTAATTGAGGGTATTTAGACCATTTACATTTAATGTGATCATTGACATGGTTAGATTTAAGTCTATCATCTTGCTGTTTGTTTCATTTTTGTCCCATCTGTTCTTTGCTTGCTTTTTCTTCTTTTTCTGTCTTCTTTTGTATTAGCTGAGTCTTTTTTTATTATTTCATTTTAACTCCTCCTTTTTAAATTATATCGTTTTACCTCCTTTGTTGGTTTATTAACTGTAATTTTTTGTTTGTTATCTTAGTAGTTACATTAGGCCTTACAAGGCTGGGTGCGGTGGCTCACACCTGTAATCCCAGAACTTTGGGAGGCTGAGGTGTGCGGATCACCTGAGGTCAGGAGTTTGAGACCAGCCTGGCCAACATAGTGAACCCCTGTCTCTACTAAAAATACAAAAATTAGCCAGGTATGGTGGTGTACACTTATAGTCCCAGCTACTCAGGAGGCTGAGGCAGGAGAATTGCTTGAACCTGGGAGGTGGAGGTTGTAGTGAGCTGAGATAGAACCACTACACTCCAGCCTGGGTGACAGAACAAGACTCCATTTCAAAAAAAAAAAAAAAAAAATCATGTACTTTCATTTCCTTCCTGGCCTTTTTGCTGTTGTTGTGATACATACATATATGTGACAGACTCCACAAAATGTTAGTATTTTTGTTAAAATGCTAAGTTATCTTTTTTTAAATTAAATAATCAGAAAAAAAATGTATGTATTTAACTCATGTAGTTAACATTTCTGGTGACCTCCATTCCCTTATGTAGATCCAGATTTCCATCTGGTATCATTTTCCTTCTGTCTCAAGGATTTCCTTTATCACTTCTTATAGTGCACATCTGTTGGTGACAAATTCATTCAGCTTTTGTATGTCTGAAAACATCTTTATTTCATCTTCATTTTAAAAAGATATTTTAACTGGGTATAGAATTCTAGATTGGCAGGTTTTTTCTTTTATTAGCTTAAAAGATGTTGCTTCACTATTTTCTCCCTTAAATTGTGTCCAACAAGAACTCTGCCATTATCCTTGTTTCTCTATACTTTACAAGCCTTTTCTTTCTCTGACTGTTTTTAATATTTATCTGTTTGTCATTGGTTTTGAGCAATTTGCTCATGATGGGTAATTTCCTTCTTGTTTCTTGTGCTTGAGGTTCGTTAAGCTTCTGGGTCTGTGAGTTTATAGTTTATATCAGATATGAAATATTCTTAGCCATTAATTTTCTATTTCCTCTCCTAATATATGTGTCAAAGACACATATATTAGGCTTCTTGCAGTTGTTCCATAGCTCCTAATACTCTTGCTTTTTTGGATTTTCTTTTTCTCTGAGTCCTTGATTTTGGGTCGTTTCTATTTGCTATGTCTTAAAATTCTCTAATCTTTTCTTCTGTCACATTGCATATTTTTCATTTCAGACATTGTAGTTATCATTTCTAGAAGTTCGGTTTGGGTCATTTTATATCTTCCAAGTCTCTCCTTAACTTTTGAACATGCAGACACATGAAATACAATTTGAATACTTATTTTAATGTTCTTATCTGCTACTTTTGTATCAGTTCTGGGTCAGTTTCGAATGATTGATTATTATTCTCACATGAACCATGTTTTCTTGCTTATTTGCATGCAGGATAAACTTTGGATGCCAGACATTGTGGATATTACCCTTGTTGGGTGCTGTACACTTTTATATTTCTACAAATCTCCCTCAGTTTTGCTCTAAGATGCAATTAAGTTACTTGGAAACAGTTTTATCTTTTCTAGTCTTGCTTTTATAATTTGTTCGGTGGGTCCAGAGCAGTGCTCTCTGTTGAGGGCTAGTTACCTACCACTGTTGAGAAAAGACCTTCCTGAGTACTCTACCCAGTACCCCAGAAATTATGAGGGTTTTTCTGTTTATTAATATTTCTGGTTTTGTGTGAGTGCTGAGCACTGTTCTCTGATCTTATCAGATGATTTCCCCCCCTACTTCAGTGTAGTTTTATCATACAAAATCACCAACCAGTACTCAGTCTAATACTCAAGGGGGACTTTCTTCATATCTCTGGAATAGTCTCTCTGTGCAACTCTCTCCTCTCAATACTCTGTCTTGCAAACTCTGCCCTCTTTGTCCTTCCTGGACTCTCAGCTCTATTTCCTTAACTCAGGAAGCCTGCTGGGTGCTGCCTGGGATCCTCCTTCCTGCACTAGGATCTGAAAACTCTCGCCGAGTGGTAAACTGAGCCATGATAGGGCTCATCTTGTTTATTTCCCACTTCTCAGGGATCATGATCCTTTATTGCCTGTTGCCTAGAGTCTTAAAAACTATAGTTTCACATATTTTGCCTGGTTTGATTTGTTTGTTTGATTGTTTCAAGCAGGAGAGTAAATTCAGTTTCTGATACTCCATCTTGGGTGGAAGCAAATATGAGAAGGTGACATTTGAACACAAACTTGAAGGAGTTGATGGAGTGAACCAAGAGGATATGGGAGCGGGGAGAGGAAGAAGATTGTAGGCAGTGTGAACAGCAAGTACAAAGGTCTTCTGTGTGTACAGCTGAGAGTGTGGATAGTGTGTTTGAGGAAAGAAGGGAGCAAGTATGGCTGGAGCAGAGAGTTATGTGGGGAAAGTGGGGAGAGGAAGGGATGAGGTGCCAGCTTGTGTAGGACCTTGCAGGCCATGATGAGGATTTTGGCTTTTACACCAAATGAAATGGGAGCCATGGGAGGATTTTGAGCAGAGGGAGGACATCTTTTACAGGATCTCTGCATCGATTGGAATAACTGAAAGAGACAAGAGGGCAAGGGAGAAAGCCAGAGACTTGCTGGGAACCGGTGCACTAAGCCAGGTGAATGCTGGTGACTCAGACACATGAAAGGACACACTATTAAGGGGGTGAATAATTAGGAGCGGGGATGAAGGAGGCTTCTGGGGTGCTGTCAGTGTCCTGTATCTTGATCTGGGGGAGGTTACATCATCTGCTCACTGTGTGAAGATTCATTGAGCTGGATGTACACTTCTAAATTGTGTTCACAATTGAATTGAATACATGAATATATTACTATATAAATATACTATATATGTATAAAACTTAAAAAACAAAGTAGGGAGATGAAGGTGGCTTGGACTAGACTGTTATCAGTGGAGGTGGGAAGAAATGTGTGCATTCTAGATCTCTTTTATAGGTAGGTCCAACAAGATTTGCAAACAGATCTAATGTTAGATGTGAAGAAAGAGAATAGTCCAGGATAATGTCAAGTTCTCTGGCTGAGCTACAGCAAAGACTGAGGGCCTGCTGTGCACCAGAGTTTGGGTTAAGCTCTATTAACTTATTTAATCTTCATGGCAATTCTAGGAAGTAAGTCTGGCAAGAGCCATTTCCGAGGTTTTTGTGGGGCTGCTGGGAGCCTTTCCACCAGAAGTGTAGTTTGTGTGATGGATTCCAGAGGTAGTGGTGGCCACCTTTGTCTCCATGAGGTTAGAGGCTGCCTGAGAGTGAAGCCTACAAGGAAGAAATCAAAGCCATGATAGAGAGAGAGACAGGATCCTCACAGTAACATGTCAACACCTGGATTCAGCCATACCTGAAGCCAGTGCCCTGGGTTTCTCAGTTATATAAATTAATAATTCATTTTTTTTCTTTCTTTCACTTCTAACTGAAGAGTCCAGACTGATATAACTTCTTCAGATGTGTCCCCTGTCTGCATCATCCCATGGACCGTCAACAGCAGCTACATCCTCTCCTTACCGTTGCTTTCTTTTTTTGAGACAAGGTCTCTTTCTGTTATCCAGACTGGAGTGCAGAGGCGTAATCACAGCTCACTGCAGCCTTGATCTCCTGGGCAAAGCAGTCCTTCTGCCTCAGCCTCCTAAGTAGCTGGGTCTACAGGTGTGTGCCATCATGGCCAGCTATTTTTTGTTTTTTTCTTGTAGAGACGGGGTCTAACTATGCTGTCTAGGATGGTCGTGAACTCTTGGATTCAAGCAATCTTCCTGCCTTGGCCTCCCAAAGTACTGGGATTACAGGCATGAGCCACCGTGTTTGGCTGTCCTTACCATTTCTAATGTCTGCTCTGCACTTTCTCTCTCTGGACCTTTGCTCCTACAGGTCCTCCTTTCCAGAATGCCTTTCCTCCCTTACCTTCTGCCCTCACATCAAAACCAGCCTCCTACTCAAAGTCATCCTGACTCCACCAGCTGAAAGATGGAGCTGGCAGAGTGCTTAGGTACCAATCCATTTTACAGGTGGGAATACCAAGGTCACTGTGAGACAGGGCAGATTTGTGGTCAAGACCCGCGTTCTGACTCTCTGAGACTCCTTCTGTGATCCTCCGGGACAGCCTTTTCTGTGCCCTCCCTTGCATGGGGTTGAACAGCACTTTTCACAACAATTTATACTCTCCCATACCCCAACCCTTGCACATGCTGTTTCCTCAGTCTGGGATGCCCTATTCCATTCTGTCCTTCCAGAAAGGGTACCACTTGAACTTGGAGATTCAACTCAAGGATCAGGCTTCCAAAAGCCCTCTCTTTTTCCCAGGGTGGCTCAGTGTCCTGCCTGGTACTCCCGCAGTACTGCCTCTGGTACCTCCATGAACCTGTTTATCCATTTGTTTTTTAGGTGTCTGTTTCCTGTTTGTCTTACCTTTTAGGTAGGGGAACTGAGGCAGACCTCCTGGCCAAAGAAGGCTCCCAATTGGTGTTTGTGAATCAACAAACACAGAGAGAGAAAGAGCCCCGTGGGGTGGGGTGGGGGATGGAAAACCAGCACTGGGCATGGGGGCAGGATGCCTGAGCTCCAGTCCAGCCACCACCACTCTAGTGTGTGGCCTCATGCAAGTCATGTCCTCTCCTTAAGCCTCAGGTTTTTTTGGCAGTAAAAAGGACAGAACATCATAGTAGTTAATACCTTAGGCAGCCTGGATTTGGATCCTGGCTGTGTGACTTTAGGCAGGTTACTCCAGCTCTCTGTGCCTGTTTCCTCATTTGCAAAATGGGGACAATAAACATACCTGCTTCATAGGGTATTTGTGAGCATTAAATGAGTTAATGTTTATAAAACTTTCGAACCATGCTTGCTCGGCACATCATGTAAGCACCCCAGAGTGAGAACCATTAAACAAAGGAAACCCTTGCCTTCCTGAGAGGAGATGAGAGCTTGACAAACTGTAAAGTGCCATGGGAGTGAACTATGGTCATTCTCAGAGGGTAAAGTTGCCTGGGAAAGGCTGACTCTGACATTGACTAGTGTGAGTGTGTGTCTTTGGAGAAACCGTGTCACCTCCCTGGGCCTCAACTTCCCCATCTATCAAATGGAGGAGTTGGTCTAGGGCAGTTGGAGTTAAAGTGCTTTGTCTCTTTGAGCTTTTATGTCCGTGTCAGTAGAGTGGGCTGAGAGCCGCACATCTGTCACGGGCTCCTGGTGAGAATGAAATACGATGATGGGCCGGACGCGGTGGCTCATTCTTGTAATCCCAGCACTTTGGGAGGCCGAGGTGGGTGGATCACTTGAAGTCAGGAGTTCAAGACCAGCCTGGCCAACATGGTGAAACCCTGTCTCTATTAAAAATACAAAAATTAGCTGGGTGTGGTGGCACGGGCCTGTAATCCCAGCTACTTGGGAGGCTGAGGCAGGAGAATCGCTTGAATCCAGGAGGCGGAGGTTGCAGTGGAGTCAAGATTGTGCCACTGCACTCCAGCTTAAGCAAAAAAGTGAGACTCTGTCTCAAAAAATAAATAAATAAAATAAAAATATATACTAATAAATAAAGAAATACAATGATGTCTGCAGCACTTGCCAGTCATGCCTGCCACATAGCAAGTAATCTCTCATAACTGCCACTGTTATTCTGGCCCTGACATTCCAGGGTTCCTTGAGGTGGGGCAGGATGGGGGATGAGCTGGGCATCATGAAGGAAGGTGCAGATGTATCACCTACTGACAGTTTAGAAAAGGGAAGGCAGCCATGTGACCCACAGGCAGTGTCCCCCTGCCTGAGCTTTATTTGCGGGGCTGTGGCGTCGGTGAGCAGGACAGAAACCACCACGCCCACTGGAGAAAGAAGCACATGCTGCTTTTGTGAGTTCACAAAGGTCTCGGTCTTCCAGGGCCAACAGTGTCCCCACCACATGTGACCACCTCAGAACCATCACCCGCCACCTGCCAGGGCCTGGAAGTTGGAATCTGAGGTGGAAGGAGAGAGCAGGGGCCGACTCCTGGCTGCTCCCCTCTCTTGCTATGTGACCCTGGGCAAGCCTCTGCACCTCTGTCCCCTTTGTCCTCTCTTGTCACATAATGAGGTTTTGAGTGTCTTAGATAGGGAGGATGTCTCCCATCAGGAGATGCGATTATTGGCCTAGACTGGGCAGGATCTCCACCTGGGCCACAGGTTGGGAGGCAGAAGTGAAGCTGGTGGCATGAACCATTCTCAGTGACTTTTCGCCAGGGTGAGTAGGAAGTAGTTGGGAGCATTGAGGCCTCACTCTCCATCCTTAAGATGGAGCACAGACTGGCTGGCTGAGGCCGGGGGCTCATCACAGGATGGAGACAGATTGGCAGACAAAGAGGAGGCAGGCAGTTGGGGCTGGGTGCCCCTGGGGAGGAAGGCGGGGAAAGAGCAGGAGGAAAGAAGGCTGGGCTTGTGTGCAGCTTCACAAACTGAGCCTGCAGAGTCTCCAGCTGGAGGTTGAGACTGGACCTTCCCCCTGAATGGGCAGGGAAGGAGGCTTGTTGGCCCAGCCCTCTGGGTTCTTGAAATAAATGAGGGAGGGCCTTGGGGGGTGGTAAATTGCTGAGGCTTTGATAAAACATTCTCCCCTTCCCACAAAACACACACAGGCATGCGCACGCGCGTGCACACACACACACACACACACACACACACACACACACACACCCTGGCCACACTGCTCTGCATATCTTACTGATTGTTGTCCTCTGTGACAGCAGTTCTCCAAGTTGAGTGCATTGGAAGGATCGGTTAAAATGCAGATTTTCAGGCACCATATCTAAGTGTAGGGTGTGGCCTGAGAATGTGTATGTCTTATAAGATCCTGGTTGATCCTGATGTTGTGGGTTCTGGGACACACTTTGAGAACCACTGCTCTATTGAGTGGCCTCTCAGTTTGGGTCTCCCTCGGTGCTGGTGCTGGGAAAGAGTTAGGAGAGCAAGGGGGTTAGTGGGGGCTGCTGCCTATGAAACACAAAGCAGAAGGGAATGGAATTGGCCAGGAGAACCTCAGACCACAGTGCAGGCTTTCAGAGTCCACTCTCTGGGGGTCTCCAGAGTAAAGATTATCCACAGAGAAGACCCATGTGGGGCAGAAATGGCCAGGCCCTGGTGCCTCTGCTAGCTCAGTCTGGCTGGGACAACCTGGGAAGAACAGGGCCTCAGTCCCCAAGCCAAGGCGGCTTCTGGAGGAGCCATAGCTGGAGGCTGTCAGCTCACTGCCCTCCTTGCTGCTGAAAGACAAGCTTTTTCTTGAAGGGAGACTGTGTCCCGTCCACAACTACCCCAGGCATCTACCACATATCAGGCTCTGTGCAGAGTGTTTACCTGGACAAAATGCAGTTTCAGATCAGAGCAACCTGGCCACCCAAATATAATCGTCCCCATCTAATAGATGGGGAAAATGAGGGATTAAGTCATCTGCCCAGTGGTGGAGTCAAGATTTATCCCCTCTTGTGCCTTAGCACTCATCTCTGTCAGCTTTCCTGGGTGGTGAAGAACATTAGCTCCTTTTACACCTGAGGAATCTGAGGTGTGGAGAGGTCAATGACTTGCAGTTGAGGTAGGTAGAGGCTCCGGGATTCCAACCCTGCTCATGTCCCTCTCTTTTAATTTCAAGATGCTGTCCCTTGAGTAATAGGGGGATGTAATGGCAGAATCTTGGGGCTGGAAGGAGCCTCCCTGGCATTTGACAGGTGGGTACACTGAGGCCCAGGGAGGCAATCAGCTGTGCCTCAGTGCCTCTCTGCCCTGAAGGGGCTCCCTGTTGTGTGTGGGGTATAACCCCCTACATCATTCATGCATTCAGCACACACTGGGAGGCACCCATTGTGGGTCAGTCCCCCAAGCCAGAGTACTGTTGGTGAGTGGGCAGGCAGACGTGGTTGCAGAGGGTCTGTGCAGTGATCGGGGATGCACTGGGGATTGGAGGGGGCAGTTGACACGTGTGGGGGTGCATGCAGGGAGGTTTCCTGGAGGAGGCAGTCTGAGAGAGGAAGAGGTGAGAAGAGTATTCAAAGATGAGAAAAGAACAGAAACAAAGGCTTGGAGGTGGGAGAAGTCATATTGCCTTTAGGAAATTGATAGAATATCAGTAGCTGAGATAGTGTGGGGAAGGTATAGCCAGAAATGAGGTGGAAAGTGGAAGCTTGGCCTGGGGAAGTGGTGGAAAGCTCTGGACTTGAACCATGACCCTGGTTCTGTTCAAGACAGGGCTACTCTCTGCAGGGCTCTGAATTCTCCAGATTTTCCTCTTACCTCTCCGAACCCCCTGTGGTGGCCAACCCCTAAAATAGCCCCCAGTAATCTTTGAGTCCTAATAACCAGCAGGATTTTGTGTAAATGACAGAGTGTGACTTCCAAGGCTGGATCATAGAGTGTGTTGCAGCTTCTGCCTTGGTCTCTGGGTTTGATCCCCCTGGAAAAGTCAGCTGCCGGGCTGTGAAGTCACTCAAGCAGCCTGCAGAAAGGCCACATGGAGAGAAACTGAGGTCCCACCTGCAGCCAGCATGGACTTGCTAGTCATATGACTGAACCACCCTGGAAGTGGATGCTCCAGCCCCAGGCAAGCCTTCAGATGACAGCAGCCCAGAACCACCCAGCCAGGCCTGTTCCATATTCCTGACCCAGAGAAACGGAGACATACTAAATCATCATTTTGTTGTAAGTCACTAAGTTTTGGGGTCATTTGCTGTGCAGCATCAGATAATGAGGGCTTCTCTGTGCCCTTTCTTGGCTTCTTCTGTTGCTCCAGCTGCCATCTGATGAAAGTCTGATGAAAACCAAAGGCCCTCCTTCAGAAAAGTTCAAGTACACACAGAAAGAAATGGGGATGCAATCTCAAAGGGATCACAGGCCATCTAAAATCAAACTTCAGACCTTCAGATCCTGGCCACCAGTGGACATGGAACCTGAGTGAGGAATGAACAGTGTCTCAGTACTGAGCTGTGGGACATGGTGGCTGCTGCAGGGTCTTCAGCTTGGTCATGGCAGGGTGCCTATGGCCTACATTCCTTTCTCTTCCTCTTCTCTGTGTCCTTGGCAGACTGCCCCTGCAGAGGAGGCCCGTGGGTGCCCAGACTGAGTAGGTAAGTTTAGCTCTAAGGGAACAGGTTGAGAGATCCCATCTGGTTGTGTACAGGCAACTTCTCAGCCAAGCTCTGCCAGTTGCTGGTGTTCATACGTGGCTGATGTCTCCACTTCAATACAGAACCTGCAGGGAATGCAGGCTGTAAACGCAGCCCCTGGAACCAGACTGTGGGCTCAACCATGAGACCTGGGGGATGTACTTCACCTTCCTGACTTGGGCTTTTGAATTGGAGGCCAGAAGTCCACCCTGAAGTGTGGCTGTGGGGTGGAAACAGGCCCTCCAGCAGGGCAACAGGATGGGCTCTTTGCCTGGCAGCTCCTCTGGTTCTTCAGCCCTTAGCCTCCACTCTCTGGCTCTGGTCAGTGGCTAATTCACCAGCCCCCTTATGGGACCCCCTGCTCCAGAGTGCCAGGATTTCCCGTTGCGGTGGCCAGGGCTATCTGGAGCCTAGCATGCAGCTCAGGAAGCAGCTCAATGCACGTGGGACGTGAGTGGGAGCAGAGGGCAGCCTCCCTCTCCAGACCCCTAAGGATGAGTCTCTCTCCCTCCTTGGTGCTGACTTTTCTCTTCTCCTTAAATCTCTACTTGTTTCTTCTTCCTTTATCTCCTCTACCTCCTTCTCACTTCTTCTACCTTTTTCCTTCTTTTCTTTTTCCTTCTTTCATCTTCATTCTTCTCTTTTCTTTCCTCTTTCTCCTCCTCTTTCCTCCTCTCTTTCTTTTCTTTTTTTTTTTTTTTTTGAGACGGAGTCTCGCTCTGTCACCCAGGCTGGAGTGCAGTGGCCGGATCTCAGCTCACTGCAAGCTCAGCCTCCCGGGTTTACGCCATTCTCCAGCCTCAGCCTCCCAAGTAGCTGGGACTACAGGCGCCCGCCACCTCGCCCGGCTAGTTTTTTGTATTTCTTAATAGAGACGGGGTTTCACCGTGTTAGCCAGGATGGTCTCGATCTCCTGACCTCGTGATCTGCCCGTCTCGGCCTCCCAAAGTGCTGGGATTACAGGCTTGAGCCACCGCGCCCGGCTCCTCCTCTCTTTCTTTTGTCTAGTCTTTCTTCCCCCTCACCTCTCCTTTTCCTCCTCTTCCTTTTCATAATGATTAAGAGCATGGTTTCTGATGTCAGCCTCCCTGGGTTCTAATCCCAGCTCTGCCACACGCTGGCTGTGTGGCGTTGGGCAAGTCACTTAATTTCTTTGTGTTTTGGCTTCCTGGGCTGCACAGTGGGATGCTAACAGTGTCTCTCTTGAAGGGTGCCATGGGTGTCAGGTGAGTGTTAGCTGTTCATTGTTAATGTTCTTCCCTCCCCTTCTCTTCTTCTCCTCCTGGTCTTAGAAGTCTGTCTTCCTCCCTCTCTCCAAGCCCTGTGACTTGGCTCTTACGTCTCTCTGCCCAGCATCTTGGGCCTGTCTCTGGCCCCTGCCCTGCTGCCTCATCCTCTCACTGCACAGACAGGAAGGAGAGCCCAGGCCTGGGGCCAGGTTGCCTCATGAACAGTTGCTGAGCCAGGTGGCTGGAGCTCTTCCCTCGGGCCCCGCCCATGATGAGTTCGGGAGCTGCCTTTGTGCACCCGTGACAGCCTCTCCTGGCGCCTCATTTGGCAGAGCCGTGCATCTGGCCCACTTACTGCAGTGGCCTTGGAAGGCAGAGTGCTCTGGGGCTCCCTTGTCATCCACCTGCGTGACCCTGCATGAAGGGTATGCCCAGCCCCCAGCTGGACTGCCAGACCCACAGGCACCCTTGGTGCCCACCACACAGCGGGAGTTCATCCACAGATGGGCACAAATAGTGATACCAGACAGTTCCTCTGACTCCTTGCTGTGCTAGGCACTGTTCTAAGTGCAAATTCCTTTCATCTTCACAGCAACCCTTGCAGTGGGGGCTATTATCATCCCCATTTTAGAGATGAGCAAACTGAAACACAGAAAAGCATAGGAAATTGCCCAAAGTTGAATGAATGAATTAAATGACAACTCAGGAAGAAAGGTATTTTACTGAGGAGTGACAGGCCCATGGTCACACAGATAGTAAGTGGAAAAAAATCAGGACTGGAACTCAGGACTCCAACATCATCTCCCACCTGTCGATAAGCCCAGTGACAGCAAGGCTGGCACTCCCTCATCCATGGGGTTGAGGCCAGTAAGAGCTGCATTTGTGGAACACTGGCCAAAGCAAACCCTCTGTGCTGAGGGTGCTTCAGCCAGTGTCTCAAGCCTCTTTGCAGTTCTTTTTTTATTTTTTTTGAGACAGATTCTCACTTTGTTGCCCAGGCTGGAGTGCAGTGGCACAATCTCAGCTCACTGAAACCTCTGCCTCCCAGGTTCAAGCCATTCTCCTGCCTCAGCCTCCTGAGTAGCTGGGATTACAGGCGCGTGCCACCATGCCTGGCTAATTTTTGTAGTTTTAGTAGAGACGGGGTTTTGCCATGTTGGCCAGGCTGGTCTCAAACTCCTGACCTCAGGTGATCCGCCTGCCTCGGCCTCCCAAAGTGCTGGGATTACATGTGTGAGACACCATGCCCAGTCGACTGAAGTTCTTTGAGAGTACTGTTCCCATTTTCCAGATGAGGAGCCTGAGGCCCAGAGAAGGCAAGCAACATGGCCAAGGTCACACAGCCAGTAGGTGTGATTCCAAAGTCCCACTTTCTGCCTTCCACTATGGAGGGAATGTCCCATCGGGAGATGCCTAGGATGGGGGCTAAAGAAAGGCAGACCCGACACCAGCCTCTCTCTTCTGTCTGCTGTCAACACCATATCTTGGTGCCACTCTGCCCACTATTTGTAGAGAAACCTGGGTACCAGCCTCTTCACTTTGTCTTGGAGGCCAGGCCAAGCAAGGATCACTGTACCCACTTTTCTTTCCTTCCTTCCCTCCCTCCCTCCCTCTCTTTCTGCCTTTTTATTAAGGTATAAACTACACAAAATAAAGTACATAGAGCCAGGTGTGGTGGCTCACACCTGTAATCCCAGCACTTTGGGAGGCCAAGGGACCCCCCAGCCAGAGCCCAGAGCTCAGAGCACAAATGCTCTCCTTGTTGAGGGTGGGGGAAAAAATCTCTTTTCAGGTGCCAGCCTTAAAAAGAAAAAACAAAAAAGGTAACTCCACAGATGATCTTGATATGTGACATGGGCAGCCCTTCACACAACCACAGAACTGTCTACAGCTGCCCCAACAGCTGACCCCTCTGCCAGGCAGAGTTTTCTATCAACCAGCAACAGCTCCCAGAGGTTTTGTTATCCCCATTTTATTGATGTAGAAATGGAGGCTTGAGGCCAGGTGAGGTGGCTCATGCCTATAATCCCAGCACTTTGGGAGGCCGAGGCAGGTGGATAACCTGAGGTTGGGAGTTTGAGACCAGCCTGAACAACATGGAGAAACCCCGTCTACTAAAAACAAAAAATTAGCCAGGCTGGTGGCACATGCCTGTAATCCCAGCTACTAGGGAGGCTGAGGCAGGAGAATCACTTGAACGTGGGAGGCAGAAGTTGCCGTGAGCCAAGATTGTGTCATTGCACTCCAGCCTGGGCAACAAGAGCGAAACTCCGTCTTAAAAAACAAAACAAAACAAAAAAAGAAATGGAGGCTTGATTGACTGAAGTAGGAGGAGCCAGAGCACAGGCTTTGGAGCCAGAAGAGCTGGGACCAGCTCTGGGGCTTTGGGTACATTACTCCACATCCCGGAGCCTCCTACTGCTGACCAGATTGCTTTTGCAAGCATTGTACTACATCTTCACACAATCCTGGGAGGCAGCTGTTATGAACCCCATCTTACAGCCGGAGACCCTGAGGCTCAGGGAGGGAAGGGATGTGTTCAGAGACGTGCACAAAGTGGAAAAATGTGAAAACATACCTCATCGTGCAGTGTTATTGTGCAATTTGAGTTGAATGAGGGATAAGAATGTGAATGGATCCAGTCCACAGTAGGTGCTTATTTAGGTCTTGCATGGGGTCTAATAGCTGGTGAGTGGCAAAAGGAGAACTTGTACCCAGATCTGCCTCACCCCAGAGCCCATGTCTGAGCCTCTTTATCCATGGGAGGCCATCAGCATGGTGCCTGGCACCGAGTGAGCCTTTGAGAAAGGGTAACTGGGTCAAAAATTATTTTCATAAAGTTGAAAACATGGATCTTATACAAATATATAGTGAGCACATGTCAAAGTGTTATTTAACTCATTAATGACGGAACCGGTAAGATGGCAAAGCAGATTCAAAGGAGGATAAGATGGCAAAGTTAGCTATGACATTGGTTAATGTCTTACAAGGCACCAAAACCATAAACTTTAGCGTTATTTCTTCTACAGGTCAGAAATCATTTGCAACTTGTGCACTTTTTAGAAGTTACTGGGTAACTTTGCTTAGAATCAGGTGACCCAGGCTCATCAGACAGTGCCTTAGCTTGATATTGAAAGGGTACACAGACACCCTTTTTGTCTTATTTCCAAGTTTTGGGTATTTTTTCTTTACAGTTATTATTACTATCACTCCACTTCTCTCTGATGAAAGGCTGCTCACAGGCCTCACAGGTTCCCAGGAGCCCAGGGACACGCAGACCCCACCCCACCCATTCACACAAGGACACAAGGGGCAGAGCCTCTACCCACAGATGAACTCGGTGGTGCCCAGGCACACAGGCTTGATGGCAGGGCACGCCCAGGCTGAAGGGGCAGGCGGGAGCCGATGCGTGGTCTATGGCAGCCCAGCCTCTTTCCTCAGCAACCATGCCATAAAAAGATCCCTGCATTATTTGTCAGGTAAAAGAAAGCGACCCGTAACTAGTAGCGTGGGAGTCTATCCAGCTTAATACGTGTGTATGTGCAGACACATTTATGAGTGTGCATGCAGAGAAAACTCTCTGGGGAAATACCCCCTAAACTGACAGCCATGGGGAGTGAGGATGAAGGGGAAACAATCCTGTAAAAGAAATTCAAAAACCGAAGCCCACTGCATTGTTTAAATTGGTTACATCCAACTTGTTTTCCCGTGTTATTTGTCGCCTGTTAATACACACACACACACACACACACACACACACACACACACACACACAGAATAGGATAGACTCTCTCTCTCTCTCTCTCTCTATATATATATATATATAAAATTTTATTTTATTTTATTTTTTTGAGAGGGAGTTTTGCTCTTGTTGCCCAGGCTGGAGTGCATTGGCGCGATCTCGGCTCACCGCAACCTCCGCCTCCCGGGTTCAAGCTACCTCCTGAGTAGCTGGGATGACAGGCATGTACCACCATGCTTGGCTAATTTTTTTTTTTTTTTTAATTTTCAGTAGAGACGGGGTTTCTCCGTGTTGGTCAGGCTGGTCTCGATCTCCCTACCTCAGGTGATCCGCCCGCCTCGACCTCCCAAAGTGCTGGGATTACAGGCATGAGCCACCGCGCCCGGCGGGATAGAATATTGCTGTAAGGCTATCTGGGGGACTAGGAATGGAATGGTGCTTGCGTGCGGGGCTTTTCCACCGTTTCCCTTCTGTACTCAGGCTTCCACCGCTGTTGTTACTCCCTCCCCGGGAACACACCTCTACCGCCGTCTCTGGGACAGACCCCAGTCGCATGGGCCAAGAACCGGGATGTGCGCTTCGCTCCGGCCCTGCGGGGGCGGCGCGGGAGGGAAGAGGTGCGGGCCTCGGAGGCGCGGCTGGAAGCCCTCGCCCACCCTTCCCGGCCAGGCCGGGTCCGCAGCTGACGGTGGGGGTGGGGAGCAGATGGACGGGGCGCCGGACGGCTTGGGGGTCCCCTGGTCCCGTCCAGGTGGCTCGGGCCGACTCCGGGCCAGCTGCGGGGGCCAGGGAGGGGTGGGCAGCCCGGCTGGGGAGGGGACCCCGTTTTCCATGACAATGCCGAGGCGGCGCGCACAAAGGCGCCGCAATCAGCGTTTTATTGGTTCGAGTTAATTATCTGAGGCTCGGAGGGGGCGGGCGGGGCGAGGCGATTCCCTGGTGGGGATGGGGAGGGGGGCGCCGAGACCCGCAGAGGAGGGGGCGATGGGAAAGCAGCTTTCCCGTCTCCTCCCCCGCCCCGGGTTTCGTGGCAAAGCGCCATCGCCCCCTGGTGGGGCCTCATTCATTCCTCAGTCACTCATTCGTTCACCCTTTCTCAACCTTATACCGGGTTGCTGTATTGCACAAGTTTAGGGTAAAGTGCTGAGAACAGGGCAAGTGGGCCACATTTTTAAATGCCCTGTCGGGAGCTGGGTCCCTCTCGGTTGCCATCCTCACCAGGAAAGGGCGCTCAGCCTCGCGATGCAGATGGACTTAGACCATCAGAATGCAGCCCTGCACGTGATACAGTAAGGACTACACAGGGGATGAGGGCCCAGTGAGGCCCTTCGGGAGAGGAAGGAGTCCCAGATGGCTCTCTGGGGGAAGTCTGGTCTAAGATGACCAGGTGAAGGGGTGGGGGTCAAGGGAGATGAGGGCATTGTAGGAAGAGGTTTCAGCTATTGCAAAGGGGTTGCAGTACGGGCAAGTAAGGTGCACTCTGGGGAGAGTAACTTGCACTTACTGTGCGAGGGGAGTGGAGGTGATCAATGAGGTAGGTAAGTGGGCCAGGGCCAGATGACAACAGGGCCACCTGCAAGCGTGGGCTGAGGGTGGGGTGTCAGATCGTTTCATCATTTCCAGTTTATCCTTCTCCCCTTCAGATTTGGAGAGGATTGGGCTGCCCCCACCCTTGTAAGGGTTTAGGCATTATTCCCCCTTGATTCCTGCCCAGTTGTCTCACTGGTCTCCCTGTATCCCTTATTTTGCCCTTCAATCTGCCTGCACCCCATCCTCCAAAATGACCTTTTTAAAAGCAAAGTTCAGTGGCACTACTTTTCAAAATCACAAATGCACAGAATCTGTAACCTGGTGGTTGCACATGACAGAAACCCTATAATAATCATGGTTTAGGTTGGGTGTGGTGGCTCAATTCTGTAATCCCAGCACTCCGGGAGGCTGAGGCAGGCGGATCACTTGAGATCAGGAGTTCCAGACCAACCTGGCCAATATGGTGAAACCCTGTCTCTACTAAAATACAAAAATTTGCTGGGCGTGGTGGTGTACACCTGTAATCCCAGCTACTCAGGAGGCTGAAGCAGGAGGAGAATCACTTGAACTCAGGAGGCAGAGGTTGCAGTGAGCTGAGATCGCACCACTGCACTTCAGCCTAGGTGACAGAGTAAGGCTCCAAAAAAAAAAAAAAAAAAAAAAGTCATGGTGTTAGAGGCATTTTTCTTTTCTTCTTCTTCTTCTTTTTTTTTTCCTGAGACGGAGTCACCTAGGCTGGAGTGCAATGGTGTAATCTTGGTTCACTGCAACCTCCACCTCTTGGGTTCAAGAGATTCTCCTGCCTCAGCCTGCCAAGTAGCTGGGACTACAGGCGCCTGCCACCATACCCAGCTAATTTTTGTACTTTTAGTAGACATGAGGTTTCACCATGTTGGCCAGGCTGGTCTTGAACTCCTGACCTCAGGTGATCCGCCTTGGCCTCCCAAAGTGCTAGGATTACAGGCGTGAGCCACTGCACTCAGCCAATAGAGGCATTTTTCTGTCATGTAAATAAAGTCTAAAGCAGGCAATCTAAAGCCCAGGCTGGAGTGCAGTGGCCTGATCTCGGCTCACTGGAACCTCCGCCTCCCGGGTTCAAGCGATTCTCTTGCCTCACCCTCTGAGTAGCTGGGACCACAGGCACGTGCCACCACACCTGGCTAATTTTTTATATTTTTAGTAGAGACGGGGTTTCACTGTGTTAGCCAGGATGGTCTCGATCTCCTGACCTTGAGATCTCCCTGCCTCGGCCTCTCAAAGTGCTGGGATTACAGGCGTGAGCCACTGTGCCCGGCCCCCAGATGGCGAGTCTTTTAGTCAGTAGAAAGGAGAAAGGAGCCAAGGAGGGAGGAAGGTTCCCTTAAAGACTCTTTTGGAAGTCACATATAATCTTCTTGTTGACATTCCATTGGCTAAACTTGATCACATCGCTACACTAATCTACAAAGGAGGCTGAGAAATATGATCTGTGTTCCAGGCACCATGTGTCCAGATGAAAATTGAAGCTCTTATTTCAAAGGAAAAAGTTCAGTCCACGGTCAGGCGTGGTGGCTCACACCTGTAATCCCAGCACTTTGGGAGACTGAGGCTGGTGGATCACCTGAGGTCAGGAGTTTGAGACCAGCCAGGCTAACATGGTGGAACCCCGTCTCTACTAAAAATACAAAAATTAGCTGGGCGTGGTGGCGTGTGCCTGTAGTCCCAGATGCTCAGGAGGCTGAGGCAGGAAAATTGCTTGAATTTGGGAGGCAGAGGTTGCAGTGAGCCAAGATTGCGCTGCTGCCTTCCAGCCTGGGTGACAGAATGGGACTCTCTCAAAAAAAGTATCAGAAAAAGTGCAGTCTGGATATTGGGAAATAACAGTCTATGCACGCTCAGGAGTTCCATGTCTAGGAGTGTGTCCTATAGGTGTACTTAACCCATGTGACATTTGACACATTTACAAGATTATTCACTGCAGCATTGTGACAGCAAAAGACTGGAAACAACCTAAGTGTCCTGTAATAGGGGACTGGTTAAACAAATTATGGGACATTTATACAACGGAGCACAACATAGCCACAAACACACATGAGGAAACTCTCAATGCACTGATATGCAATGGTATTTAAGATGTTTCACTTTGGAAAACAGTTTGGTAGTTTCTCATAGAGTTAAACATACACCTCTCCTATAACCCAGCAAGTTCAGCCCTAAGTTTTTGCTCAAAATAAAAATATGTATGTATATATAGCTCCACAAGGACTTCTATGCAAATATTCAACAGAATTTAACATGTGATAGACAACAATTGGAAGTGGCCCAAGATTGATCAGCCAGTGAATGGATAAACTGGTGAGTCAAATATTACACTGGAGCTTAAATGAGTGATCCAATGCATGCAACCACATGGATGAATCTCAACACATGCTGAATGAAAATAAGCTGGATACAAAAAATAGCATGTTGTAATGATGCCATTTATATGAAATTCTAGAAGAGGCAAACCAATCTATGATGACAGAAAGCAGAGCAGTGGCTGCCTCTGGGGTGGAGGAATGAACTGGGAAGGAGCATAAAAGAATTTCTTGGGATGCTGGAAATGTTCTGTGTCATGATTGGAGTGTTGATTACACAGGTGCATTTCACTGCATGTAAGTTATACCTTGATATTTTTAAAAAGTGGGGTGCAGAATTTAAATTATGGAAGCTGGTATGTGTAAAAAGCAAGGAAATTTGCTTGTATCTGCATTGACTGTGTAGAAGAGACTTGTACTAGTGATTGTGGGAGAGGAACTGGGTAGCTGGGGGCTGGGGAAAAGGGACATTTTGGGCCATATCCTGTTATAACTGTAGAATCTTAAACCAATGGAATGTACTACCTAATTAAAAACTAAAATTGAAAAGATCAATGAGGTGCATACTAGACATCACCACATCCATGTTTTAAATCTCCTAATGGCTCTTCCCGGCAATCTGGATGAAGTTCAGACTCTGAGCTGTCCTGGCCTTATGTGGCCCCACTCAGGCAGCATCCTCTCCAGCCACTTTCCTGTTCCCTGCAGAGACAGCTCAGTGCCCGGCTCCCTCTGGTTTGCCTAAGTGCATATGTGCCATTCCCTGAGTGCTCAGCTCCTTGGTGAATTCTCCCCAGTCTCCTGCCTGAGTTGGTCCCTCGGGTCTCACTCGACCTGCTGCACTTTGCCTTCCCCTCTTCCTCATCTGTCAGATCAACACGTGTTTCCCAGAGCTCTCTGTGAGCTGGAACCCAGAGTCCTGGAGATGTGTGGGAGCCACCTTTATGGGGGAACCTGCTTCCATGTTTCTGCTTCAGACAGCAGGCTTCTCCTGCCCTGAGACTCCCAGCAAAGTCCCCTCTTCCCAGACCCAGATCTGGCCTGGGGTAGAAACTTTCATAAAATGTGCCGTCTTTAAGTTAAATATGGCTGCGTAAAGAATACATTCCATGACAAGAACCAACAGAGCCCTGGTTTCTTAGAAAATATAGAGAAAACACGCTGTTGTGGGAGAATTGTGTCTGCCAAAAAGATACATCCCAGCTCTAACCCTGGGACCTGAGTGTGACCTTATTTGGAAACAGGGTTTAGGCCGTTGTAGTCAGGTCAGGGTGAGGTAATACTGGATTAGGGTGGGCTATTCCAATGGCTGGTGTCCTTATAAGAGGGAAACAGACACAGGAGAACACCACGTGACCACGAGGCAAAGATGGGAGTGATGCATCCACAAGCCAAAGAAGGCCAAGGAGGCTTGCAGCCATAAAAGTTGGGGAGAAGCGAGAAAGTGTCCTCCCTTAGGGCTTTCAGAGAGAGCATGGCCTTGCCGGCACCTTGATTTCAGACTTTTAGCCTCCAGCACTGTGAGAATAAATTTCAGTTGTCTTAACCTACCCAGTTTGTGGTTATTTGTTCTTTTTAAAAATTATTTATTTATTTATTTATTTATTTATTGAGAGAGAGTCTCACTCTGTCAGCCAGGCTGGAGTGCAGTGGTATGATCTTGGCTCACTGCGACTTCCACCTTCCAGGTTCAAGCGATTCTCCTGACTCAGCCTCTGGAGTAGCTGGGATTACAGGCACCTGCCACCACACCTGGCTAATTTTTGTATTTTTAGTAGAGATGGGGTTTCACTATGTTGGCCAGGCTGGTTTTGAACTCCTGGCCTCAAGTGATCCACCTGCCTTGGCCTCCCAAAGTGCTGAGATTACAGGTGCGAGATACCGCACCTGGCCTGTGGTTGTTACTATAGTCCCAGGAAATGCATACACACACAAAACTAGCTAATACCTAAGACAATTCCAGCTAGTGGCAAGTGCTTTGGAAAAACAAAACGAAACAGGTGAGAAAGGCATGGGATAGAGAGGGACTGGGAACGGTGCCACATTAGCCAGGGTGGTCAGGGAAGGCCTCTTGGAGGAGGAGGCGTTTCACTGGAGAGGAGAAGCCCAGCATGGGAGGACCAGGCAGAGGTGCTGGTGAGGGGGTACTTGGTGGGCGTGAAAGCTACTGGATGCAGCTCTGACAATGGAGGATACTTGACTGGGATTTTGGGGGAAGTCTCCAGGTATGAACCAGGAAGGGGCTATCCTCTCTTTGCCTCTGCAGGTCTCAGAACCTGCTGCGTGGCTGATGCAGGCTGTCCCCCGGCCTAGGCCGGCTGGCAGCCGATGAAGGAGGCCAGCCTTGCAGCTGACATGCTGCTCTCTAATTGTGATTAACTACCAAGTCCTCTCCTGCTCCGGCCTGAGGCCGCTGGTGTGACAGCTGCAGAGTGAAGCAATGAGGCCAGGAAGGGGTTAATGGGCGGCCCCTCCATCTGAGCCCTTCAGACAATAACGGGAGGTGGGGTGGCCTCTGGTGGGGGTGTGTGGCATCAGCTGGGGTGAGTGAATGGAGGGGACAGAGGCCTTGTCCCTGGGGACAGGGTGTGAGTGCTCTGTGGGGAGAGGGGTCAGACCCCCCTCCCATTATTGTCATCCACCTCCATCGTCCTCTCCCCTCCCCAACCCAGCCAGAGCATCCCAGACAACTGCCCTCTTGGCTCCAAAGGGTGCAGCATCTTCAGCCTTAGGGAATTCTGAAGCAGAAATTCTAAAAGCCAAAGAACTGCAGAATCGTGACATGTCACAGCTTTTGCAGTAGAACCCACAACTCCCACCCCACCTCATTTGCCCCCAAAATAATAAATAGTGCATTGATAACATTGAGAACAGACTCTGGGCCAGGCGCGGTGGCTCACGCCTGTAATCCCAGCACTCTGGGAGGCCGAGGCGGGTGGATCACGAGGTCAGGAGATCGAGATCATCCTGGCTAACATGGAAAAACTCCGTCTCTACTAAAAATACAAAAAATTAGCCAGACGTGGTGGCGGGCGCCTGTAGTCCCACCTACTAGGGAGGCTGAGGCAGGAGAATGGCGTGAACCCGGGAGGTGGAGCTTGCAGTGAGCCAAGATAGCGCCACTGCACTCCAGCCTGGGCGACAGAGGGAGACTCCGTCTCAAAATAAATAAATAAATAAATAAATAAATAAAGTCATTAAAAAAAAAAAAAAAAAAAAAGAGAGAACATTCTGGTACCAGCCTGCCTCATTCAGCCTTCATTCAGCCCCAGTTCTACCACTTACAACTAGGGTAACTTGGGGGTATAATGCAGTTTAGAGGGGTGTGTGTGTGTGTGTGTGTGTGTGTGTGTGTGTGTGTGTTTTCCCTAGAGACAGAGTCTTGCTATATTACCCAGGCTGGTCTTGAACTCCTGGGCACAAGCAATTCTCCAGCCTTGGCCTTCTGAGTGGCTGGATCTTACAGGCTCACACCACCATGCTCAATAGTTCCATAGGTTTTGACAAGTTTGTAAGTTACGTAACGACCACCACAACTAATATATAGAACATTTCCATTGCCGAAAAATGTTGCCTCACGCCCCTTGTAGTCAATACCCTTCCCTGTATTCCCTGGTATAGCAGGATGAATAAAGGTCATCTAGAGTTAGTGACTCTAGGCCAGGCATGGTGGCTCATACCTATAATCCCAGCATTGTGGGAGGCTGAGGTGGGCGGATCACTTGAGGCTAGGAGTTTGAGACCAGCCTGGCCAACATGGCAAAAACCCGTCTCTACTAAAAATACAAAAATGACCCAGGTGTGGTGATGCACACCTGTAATCCCAGCTACTTTGAAAGCTGAGGCAGGAGAATCGCTTGAGCCCAGGAGCTGGAAGTTGCAGTGAGCCGAGATCACATGACTACACTGCAGCCTGGGCAACAGAGCAAGGCTCTGTCTCAAAAAAAAAAAAAAAAAAAAAAAAAAAAAAAGTTAGCGATTCTAAGCCTTGAATTTTGTAAATGTTACCTTATTTGGATAAAGGATCTTTGCAGATGTAATTAAGAGGCAGAGGTTGGAGTGATGTGGCCGAAAGCAAAGAACACCAGGAGCCACCCAGAACCAGAAGGGGCAAGGAATGGATTCTCCTCTAGAGCCTCTGGAGGTAAAGTGGCTCTGCCAGCACCTTGATTTCAGAGGTCTGGCTTCAGAACTGAAAGAGAATACATCTCAGTTGTTTTAAGCCCCTCAGTGTGTGGTACTTTGTTACAGTAGCCTTTACAAACAAATATACCTAGCAACCACCATACCTTGTTTTCTGTCTGTATAAGTTTTGCCTTTGCAAGAATGTTACATAGACAGAATCCTGCAGTATGAAGCTTTTGTGAGTTTGGGTTCTTTCACCCAGCATAACACAGTTGAGATGCATCCATGCTGTTGCATGCATCGGAAGTCTGTTCCTTTTGGATGCTATTTCACTGCTGAATATACCATGGCTTATCCATTCACCAGTGGAAAGGCATTTGGGTCACTTCTAATTGGGAGCAATTATAAATAATGCTGCTATGAACATGTGTGTATAGATCTTTGTGTGGACATACACTGTCATTTCTCTAGAGTAGATACCTTGGAGTAGAATTACTGGGTCATATTGTAAGTGTATTTATAATTTTATCAGAAATTATTACCCGAGGAGGTGGCATGCACCTGTAGTGCCAGCTACTTGGGAGGCTGAGGCAGGAGAATCCCTTGAATCCAGTAGGTTGAGGTTGTAGTGAGCCGAGATCACGCCACTGCACTCCAGCCTGGGTGACAGAGCAAGACTCTGTCTAAAAGAACCAAAAAACCAAAAAACTACAAAGAAACTGATATGGCTCATGCCTGTAATCCCAGCACTTTGGGAGGCCAAGGTTGGAGGACTGCTGGAGCTCAGGAGTTCGAGACCAGCCTGGGCAACATGGCAAAACCTGGTCTTTACTAAAAATACAAAAATTAGCTGGGTGTGGTGGTGCGTGCCTGTAGTCCCAGCTACTCAAGAGGCTGAGGTAGGAGGATCACTTGAGGGTGGGAGGCGGAGGTTGCAGTGAGGTGAGATTGCGCCAATGTACTCCAGCCTGGGTGACAAAGTGAGATCCTGCCAAAAAAAAAAAAAAAAAAAAAAAAAGAAAGAAAGAAACCGACAAACTGTTTTCCAATGTAGCTTTGCCATTTTGCATTCTCTCTAACACTTAGTATTGTCAGGTTTTTATGAAGGTAGGTATTTTAGACCAGGTACTTGTGGCTCATGCCTGTAATTCCAGCTCTTTGGGAGGCAGAGGTGGGCAGATCACCTGAGGTCAGGAGTTCAAGAGCAGCCTGACGAACATGGAGAAACTCCATCTCTACTAAAAATACATAATTAGCCAGGCATGGTGGTGCATGCCTGTAATCCCAGCTACTCGGGAGGCTGAGGCAGGAGAATCGTTTGCACCTGGGAGGCAGAGGTTGCAGTGAGCTGAGACCATGCCATTGCACTCCAGCCCTCGAGCCTGGGCAACAAGAGTGAAACTCCATCTCAAAAAAAAAAAAAAAAAGGTATTTTAATAAGTATGTAACAATGATAGGGTTATTGTGAGGATGAAATGAATATATCTGAGAATACTGCCTAGCACATGGCTCCTGGCTTGGAAGGGTGAGCTCCTCCTATTGCCATCACTATGGAGTTATGTCCTGTCCAGGATAAAACCAGAGGTGAAAACTCAAAAAAACTCAGGTGGGCCAGGAGGAGGCTGTGGGGAGCCAGTGAGCTCATGCCCCGTCTTGAAAGTTAAGGTCCCGGGAAGCAGCCCGTGAGATGGAAATCTGCATGTGGGTGGTTTTCCAGGGAGTGCTCTTAGGATCTTGGAGGAGCCAGGGAAGCAGGCTCAGGCTGTTGCAATAGAGGCCTCGGCCAGTCCCATCAGGAGCTGGGCCAGCCCTTAGGACACGTCACAACCTGAGACAGGGAGGTCACGCCTCTGTACCCTGCAATGATCAGACTTTGGAGTGGCTACCCACAGGAGAGATGTTATTAATATCTTGGGTGAAGCAGCCCCTTTAAGCTGGTGCCTTGATCCAGGTGATGGCTTTGAGGTGGAAAAGCAAGCCTGAGTGGTCTCAGCTTTCAACTTTTCAAGAGAAGCTATAAATCTAGATTTTGATGTTAACGCTCCAAATTTTTTAAAAATGCTGGAAACTCTAGACTTTTCAAACCTGCCGTGAGGGGCCCACATGCCAGGCACAAGGGCTGGAGGGGGCCTGAGGCTGCCTGTCGATGCCCCTTGATATAAAACCAGGCTGGGCGCAGTGGCTTATGCCTGTAATCCCAGCACTTCGGGAGGCCGAGGTGGGTGGATCACTTGAGGTCAGGAGTTCGAGACCATCATGGCCAACATGGTAAAACCCTGTCTCTACTAAAAATACAAAAAAAAAAAAAAAAATTAGCTGGGTGTGGTGGCTCACCCCTGTAATCCCAGCTACTCGGGAGGCTGAAGCAGGAGAATCACTTGAACCCGGGAGTTGGAGGTTGCAGTGAGCCGAGATTGCGCCACTGCACTCCAGCCTGGGCAACAAGAGCGAAACTGTCTCAAAGAACAAAACAAAACAAAAAAACAGAAAACAAAACAAAAAAAACCCCAAAACCTGCTGTGTCATCTGACATCACGCTGGTGTCTGGTTGCCCCACTGGAGAGGAAACCCCATGGGGCAGGAATCTCTGGGTTTTGATCTCCACCACATCCCCAGCATCTAGGGCAGGGCCCAGGCCTGGATGCAGGATGAGAGAAGGAATGCAGGACCCAAATAAGTAATTTGTCTCAGTGTGCAGGTTATTTAATTGCAAAGAGAGGAAAAATGACAACACAAAACAACCAAATGAAAAAATGAGCAAAGGATTTGAATAGACATTTCTCCGAAGATGTGTAAGTGGGCCAATAAACACAGGAAAAGATACTCAGCATCACTAATCATTAGGGAGATGCAAATCAGAATTGCAAGCATGAGATACTGCTTCACACCTATTAGGATGACTATTAAAAACAAAAACAAAACAAAACAAAAAAACAGGCAGGGTGCCGTGGCTCACACCTGTAATACCAGCACTTTGGGAGGCTGAGGCAGGCGGTTCACCTGAGGTAAGGAGTTCGAGACCAGCCTGACCAACATGGAGAAATCCCCTCTCTACAAAAAATACAAAATTAACTGGGCGTGGTGGCGCATGCCTGTAATCCCAGCTACTCGGGAGGCTGAGGCAGGAGAATCGCTTGAACCCGGGAGTTGGAGGTTGCGGTGAGCTGAGACCACGCCATTGCACTCCAGCCTGAGCAACAAGAGTGAAACTCCATCTCAAAAAAAAAAAAAAAAAAAAAAAAAAAAAAAAAAGAAAAGAAAAGAAAAGAAAAAAAATCACAGCTCTGATTTTGTGACCTTGGACAAGTTACTTAACCTCTCAGTGCCTCCATTTCCTCCTGTGTAACATGAGACTAAAAATACTACTCATACCTACCTCATAGGGCTATCATGAGGATTAAATAAGTTCACAGGTGCAGACAGGACAGTATCAGCACAGGCAGGAATTACATGGGAGTTGGCTGTGGATGCAGCCATTACATGGATGCAGGGGTGGATCAAATCCATCTCTGCCATGGACTTGCTGAGTGACCTAGTGCAGGTCACTTTGCCTCTCTTGGTCCAGTTTTCTCACCTGTAAAATGGGTCCATATTACCACTATCCATAGGGAAAGCGTGCGGATTCGAGGAGCTCATATATGAAAGGCCTCCTTCAGGTGCAAGGCTGGTCCTTGATTATGCGCATATGTAAGCCTCTTGGCGTGCCTGCATATGTGGGGCGTAGGCAAGCACTCACGTAGCCTGGACTCCAATCTCAGCTCTGAATGCCCCCACTTCCTGGCCTGGGATCAGCAGGACCTCAGTCCATCCAACATCCAGGCACATCCCTTTCTTTCCCTGCTTTTTTCCTGCTTCTTGGGCGGCACCACCACCTACTGGCCCAAAGCTACATTGCAGCCAATGTGCATAGGAGGGTGGAGGGAAGGGAATATGGACTTGGGGAGCTGCTGTGCGCAAGAATATTTACCTCTGTACACACTAAGATAGGTGTCATTACCTCTTTTATATAGGCTGAGACAGGCCTAGGGAGCTCACACGGAGAGAGCCAGCTGTGAAGCTGGGGTTAGAATCCCTGTCTCCCTTTCACCTCTAATCCAAACACCCTCTTAGAATGGGAACTCAGTTCAGGTTCTGCCTTGGGCCCCAGAGGATCCACCCCTCCCTTCTGAGTAGGGAGCCAGGAGCTGAAGTCCAGGGTCCTTGGAAGTATGTCAGGGTTGTCCCCCGCCCAGGGTCCTGATTACAGAAGAGAGAACACTGGACTCAGAGTTCAGAGGTTGGGGTTCTAGCTTTGCCTTCCCTACCTCCAACTACCAGCAAAACAGCCTTTGGAAAATCCTCACCCATTTATTCTAGCACTTGTCATTTTGAAATGTATTTACTGTGGGAGAGCATTTAATGTGAGTATTAGGTTCTAATGCAAGGAGAAATTTATAAAAATAAACAAAAAATTTTAAAAACTCCTAAAAATCCTTTAAGTCACTCATAAAGTACAATATGGGCAGTTTTCTAAATATAGTCCTTTGCAGCAATAAATGCATGGACCATAAAGAACAACAGTGTATGGTGGCGATTGCATGCATTTGCAGACTGTAATTTTAGGTTCTGTTCTCTCTCAGGGGTGTGTGGGATTCTGAGCAGTGGATCCACACCCCCAGATCTCGCTTACAGCTGGGATCACGTCCAGGCAGAATCGCCCACATTGTGTACATCATTCTCCCTTCTCTCTCTTTCTGAGCACACAGTTGCATTTCCGAAGTTACATAATAAAAACAGCTAACATTTATTGAGCTTTTATTATGTATTAGGTACTGCTCGGAGCCCTCGGAGGTAGGTAGTATTATCTTTTCTCTTTACAGATGAGGAAACTGAGGCACTGAAAGATTAAGTAACTAGCCCACGGTCAAACAGTGTAACCACCCAGCACAATGGGTTCACCTTGTTTCTGGGTGGGATTGCAGAACTGGCTAAGCTAGATTACCAATCTGGGTGGTGTCAGCTGATCCATCAGCTGCTGTAGTGCAGGGTCTGCAAAATATCTCAAGCACTGATCTCAGGTTTTGCAATAGTGATACTGTCCCCAGGAACAACTTGGGAAGGTTCAGACGCTTGCAGTCGGAGGTTGCATGGCCCCTAAACCTTGATTTCTAATCTTGGAGCTATTTTGTTAGTCCTACGAAGGCAGACCGGTCCCCAGGCAAGAAGTGGATCTTTTCAGGAAAGGGCTACTATCAATTTTGTTTCAGAGTCAAACTATAAATTACTTCCAAGGTTAGTTCAGTCTATTCCCAGGAATGCACAAGGACAGCTTAAATGTTGTGAGAGGTGACCACGTGCTAGCAGCCGTCGCTCGCTCTCGGCGCCGCCAGCCTCGGGCAGTGAGCAGCTGCACCCGGGCCAGCAGCTGCAGAGGGTAAGCCGTGTCCCCCAGCACTGCCGGCCCGACCACACCGCACTGGTAATTCTCACCGGGCCTCAGCTGCCTCTCCGCTGGGCAGGGCTCGGGACGGGACCTGCAGCCTGCCATGCCCGAGCTCCCCCACCACCCCCGTGGGCTCCCGCGTCCCATCGACCGCCACTAGGTGACTAGGCTAGGCCAGCTGGACTTGGAGAACTTTTATGTCTAACTAAAGGATTGTAAATGCACCAGTCAGCACTCTGTGTCTAGCTCAAGGTTTGTAAACGCACCAATTAGTGCTCTGTGTCTAGCTAATCTAGTACAAACTTGGAGAACTTTTGTGTCTAGCTAAAGGATTGTAAATGCACCAATCAGCACTCTGTGTCTAGCTCAGGGATTGTAAACGCACCAATCAGCACTCAGTCAAAATGGACCAATCAGCTCTCTGTAAAATGGACCAATCAGCAGGATGTGGGTGGGGTCAGATAAGGGAATAAAAGCAGGCTGCTGGAGTCTCAGTGGCAACTGTGGGAAGGGTTTTTGTTTTCAGTCTTTGCAATAACTGCTGCTCACTCTAGGTATGCATTGCTTTTATGAGCTGTAACACTCACTGTGAATCTGAAGCCAGGGAGACTACCAACACATCAGAAGGAAGAAAGTCCAAACACGTCAGAACATCAGAAGGAACAGACTCTGGATGCACCTCTTTAAGACGGTGGGCAAGGGTCCTTTAAGACACTCAGGGCAAGGGTCCGCAGCTTCATTCTTGAAGTCAGAGAGACCAAGCACTCACCAATTCCGAACGCAGTTTGGAGCAAGATGGAGTCAGTTAGGTCTGATCTCTTTCACTGTCATAATTTTCTCAGTTACAATTTTTGCAAAGGCAGTTTCAACAGCCAGTGAGTGGTTCAGCCTGAACTTGAAGCCAGGAAGTCCGGGACGAGAACCCACAGTCTGGACTGGCATGCCACCCGAAGGAAGGCTCCATTGAGCAACAGGTGCATACCTGTGTACCTGTTGTTGGCCGACACTCTCTGTTAGGCAGGCTGGAACCTGATCTAGGTCAACTTTGCATCTTTAGTGCTGGTCCTTTCCATCCAGGGCCGCACTCAGGCAGGGTATATGCTCAGTGACTGTTGTACAAATGCATAAAGCTCACTTTGCATAAAGCTCACTTCAGCTTCTGCGTGTGTAAGACAAGAATCGGCCAGGCGCAGTGGCTCACGCCTGTAATTGCAGAACTTTGGGAGGCTGAGGCGGGCGGATCACAAGGTCAGGAGTTTGAGACCAGCCTGTCTAATATGGTGAAACCCTGTCTGTAGTAAAAATATAAAAAAGCTGGGTGTGGTGGCACGCGTCTGTAATCCCAGATGCTCAGGAGGCTGAGGCAGAAGAATTGCTCGAACCTGGGAGTCAGAGGTTGCGATGAGCCGAGATTGTGCCATTGCACTCCAGCCTGGGTGACAGAGTGAGACTCCATCTGAAAAAAAAGAAAAAAATAGAATCAAAATCAGCTTTTCAGATTGCCGGAGGCTCCAACAAGCCCATTGGCAGGAAAAATTCTCTTTAAAGACACTGATGTGGGCTAGGCGCAGTGGCTCATGCTTGTAATCCCAGCACTTTGGGAGGCCAAGGTGGGTGGAGCACTAGAGGTCAGGAGTTTGAGACCAGCCTAGCCAACATGGTGCAACCTTGTCTCTACTAAAAATACAAAAAATTAGCCAGGTGTGGTGGCATGCACCCATAATCCCAGCTATTTGGGAGGCTGAGGTGGGAGAATTGCTTGAACCCAGGAGGCGGAGGTTGCAGTGAGCCAAGATCATGCAACTGCACTCCAGCCTGGGCGACAGAGCAAGACTCCATCAAAACAAAACACTGATAGTGGATTTGTTTCCCCTCCCAAACCTCAGGTGGGGTTGTAATCCCCAGTGTTGGAAAAGGGGCATGGTGGGAGGTGATTGGATCTTGGGGGCAAACATCTCCTTTGCTGTTCTTGGGATAATGAATGAATTCTTACGAGATCTGATTGTTTAAAAGTTTGTGGCAGCTCCGCCCACCCTGTTCCAGCCATGTAGGACATGCCTGCTTCCCCTTCAAGACCTTTTGCCGTGATTGTGTTTCCTGAGGCCTCCCCAGCCATGCTTCCTGTAGAGCCTGCAGAACTGTGAGCCATTTTTTAAAATGAATTACCCAGTCTCAGATAGTTCTTTATACCAATGTGAGAAAAAACGAATACAGGCCAGGCGTGGTAGCTCACGCCTGTAATCCCAGCTCTTTGGGATGCTGGATCACGAGGTCAGGAGATTGAGACCATCCTGGCTAACATGGTGAAACTCTGTCTCTACTAAAAATACAAAAAAAAACCTAGCCGGGCATGGTCGTGGGTGCCTGTGGTCCCAGCTACTCTGGAGGCTGAGGCAGGAGAATGGCATGAACCTGGGAGGCAGAGCTTGCAGTGAGCCGAGATCACACCACTACACTCCAGCCTGGGCGACTGAGCAAGACTCTATCTCAAAAAAAAAAAAAAAAATTACAGACACTAAATTCTCCCTTGCCCACATTCTGTTTGGTCCCTTCTTGAATTTTCAAGCTGCTCAATTAGGTGGCCTGCACCAGCTTGGGAGACCTAATTGTGTGTATCTGTACCCAACTCTACATTCAGTAACATCATGTTTGTAGCTTGAAATCAGCAATGGTGAGTATTTACACTATGGAAATTGGCAAATGCTTCAAACAGGAGTTTTCCCCTCTAGAGATGTTAAACATTTGCCACTCCCAGGAGGAAATAAATCCTCTAATGCCCAGTTTCAAGGAGGCAGCACAGTGGAGTGATCATGCTTATTGGCTCTGGAGCCAGACCACCTACGTTCAAAGTACAACTCTACCACTTACCAGCTGTGTGACCTTGTTCAGTTACTTAACCTCTCTGAGCCTTATTAGTCTCATTCATAAGATG
This sequence comes from Macaca mulatta, assembly GCF_049350105.2. Lineage (NCBI taxonomy): Eukaryota > Metazoa > Chordata > Mammalia > Primates > Cercopithecidae > Macaca > Macaca mulatta. The sequence continues at coordinate 83,399,468 of NC_133415.1, read as the reverse complement.
ATTACCTATTTCATTAGGAACTCAGTGCCATCTTCCATATTGGTGCTCTCTCAGTGTTATATATTAATATTATCAATCTGCTTAGGAGGTGGGGAAAATTTCTTGTTTTCCATCCTAGGAAAGGGAACCTCAAAAATGGCAATGTGTAACTCCAGGTCTGAGCCATTTTTGAGGGTCTCTTGAGCACTGGCAGACCAGATCTTTATGAGCCAACACAGGTTGTGTGTGTGGGGGTTAGAGGGGGAGAGGCCCTCTAACCTCTTGCAGGAAAGGCTTCTGTTAGCTCTAGAGCCTAGAACAGATTTAGGGGGAGAGGTGATCTAACCAAACTTTCCCTCTGCCCTCAGCTTGCCAGTCTTCTTGCTAGTGAATACTCCTAGTGCGAGCTAGAAGGTTCCCTGTTCCACCTCCTTCCTCCCTCTGTAGAGGAGGTATGCATTGGGGGAGGTGTGTGTAAGGCCCTCCTGGGGTATCCCTCCAGGGAATCTTCCCATCTTTTCCAGCACTGCCCCATCTGACATCCTGCCTGAAGCCACAGGCTTCCCTTGCAATCACTAAAGAAGCAGGAGGGAACCAGTAGAACTCCCTGCCCATGTGCACAAGAGGTGATCCAGAAACTTCAAGGGGAAAATCCTGCTCTCCACCCCAACAGGCATTGATTTTTGGCTTCCAAGATTACAATCTCTCTCTCTCTCTCTCTCTCTCTCTCACACACACACACACACACACACACACACACACTCCCGTGTGCCAGGAGGTTCTTGGAGGGTCCTCATTCCTTGCATTCAGGTGCTCCAGGGCTGGCCCACTCCTGGAAGGTGCCCACAACTGACCACGATGCCCACAAGACTGTGGGAAGGGTTGCCCCATGTGCCTTCCTGCCCCTCCCACTGGATCCCAATGAAGAATGTTTTCAGAACAGAAATCAGTGCATGTCACTCCCAACCTGCCTAAACCCTCCAATGGCTCCCACCACTTTTGATCAAGACCTGAATCCTTTCCAAGTCCACCCCCTCCCCACAGGGTCTAACCTTGCTTCCATCCCTGTCTCCACTGCTTATCCCTCCCTCTGGGCTCCTCCTCAGGCCCTCGAGGTGCCAAGCTCGCTCCTGCCCTGGGCCTTTGCTGCTGCTGCTTCCTTGGCCTGGAGCACTCTTCGCTGTCCTTTTTGACCACGTGAGGCTGAGAGGCAGACAGAATCATGGTTGCTAGTGTAGAAAGGCCACACTACTGGAGTTTGTATTTCAGTTCTATCACCTTGAACTGGGTGGCCTTCACCCATCTCTGCCTCCCTTTCCTCCCTCTATACAGTGGGAAAGATAATAGCACCTACATCTTAGGGTGTGGTGAGGGTTGATTGAGATAATCTATGTAAAGTGCACAGGGCAGAGCCTGGCGTATGGTTTGTGGTAGTTTCTGAAATGTGCTGTAAACTGTCTGATTCTCCTCCCATTGGAAGGTGAGAATCTGACTGCTACCCTTAACTCTGGGTGAGAGGGTAGGGCAACAGCAATGCTCCATGATTTCAGAGACTGGGTCATAAAAAGGTCTGCAGGGGATTCACTTCCAGAACAGTGGAGTGAGGAACACTGCAGACTGCTTTCTGGTGAAAACAACTGATGATGATTTCTAAAAAACAATCATTTGAAGTCTCTGGAAATTGTCCCAAGAGCATACAGCAAGTGAAGAAACACTTATTCAAGAAAATCTACTCAATCTAGGTAAGAACAGTGAGTTTGTAGAACGTAAGACACAATCCACTCTCTGTCTCCCCTCCATTCCATTTTACCGTAATGGAAACTCCACTCTGAGCAGCCAAGGACAAGAAGATGGGAATCATTTCTCCCCAAGCTCCTAGTCGGTGGTACAGCATCTCCCCAGGAAGGGAAGGCTGCCAGCATTTGTCATCCTCCCCTCAGTTATATCTTTCAAAGGCTAAACTCCAGGTAGTTGTGGCCAGGAGACTGGGATCTTCCTTCCTCTACCCAGACCCCACTCATAGAGTGGTGGCTACTCCAAGTGCAGCAGGCTAAGAATATTGAGGCCCCAGTTGCTGTTGTCTTAGCTTGCTTGTTAAAGCAGAGGTTCCATTCCTGGAGATGCAAGCTGAGAAGACCAGAGACTAAGACTACTGCCCCAACTCAGCCCTGCTCATAAAGCAAGAAGGTTACTCTGAGAGAAGTGAGCCATTGTCTCCACCCCCAGCTCCAGAGCAGTGTCACGGATGCCCAAGAGAGAGGCAGGTCATAACAACACAGATCTTTAAAGTTGTCCGTAAAGGAACTGACTTTCTTTAGAACAGAGTATGCAGAAATTTAAACCTAAGAGTACCCTCAGAAGCAGTGGCAATTTTGATAGTGATCAGGGACCCAAAGTTGCTACAATATATCATCTTAAATGTTTATTTTCCAGCAAAGAATTTCAAGACTTGCAAAGAAATAGACACATATGACCCATACACAGGGAAAGACAATAAACAGAAGCTACCTGTGAGAGTGCTCAGAGGTCATACTTACACAGACTTCAAAGCAACCACTGTAAATATGTTCAAAGAAATAATGGAAGCCATGCTTAAAGAATAAGGGAAGCTAGGCCAGGTGCAGTGGTGCATGTCTGTAATCCCCACACTTTGGGAGGCCAAGGTGGGTGGATCACCTGAGGTCAGGAGTTTGAGACCAGCCTGGCCAACATGGTGAAACCCCATCTCTACCAAAAATACAAAAATTAGCTGGATGTGGTGGTGGGTGCCTGTAGTCTCAGCTACTCAGGAGGCTGAGGCATGAGAATCACTTGAACCCAGGAGATGGAGGTTGCAGTGAGCTGAGATTGTGCCACTGCACTCCAGCCTGGGCAACAGAGAGAGACTCCATCTCAAAAAGAAATACAAAAATAAAAAAGAAGAAGGGAAGCTAATGATGACTATGTCTCATGAACAGAGAATGTAAATAAGAAGATATTATTTTTAAAAACTTAATGAAAATTTTCGAGTTGAAAAGTGCAAAAGAAAAATTCACTAGAGGGGCTCAACAGTAGATTTGAGCCAGCAGAAGGAAGATTCAGTGAATTTGAAGACAGATCAATAGAGATTTTGCAGTCTGAAGAGCAGAGAGAAAAATATGAAGAAAAATGAACAAAGCCTTGGAGAAATGTGGGACACAGATAGGTGCACCAACATATGCACAATAACATATGTAACAGAAGGAGAGGAAAGAGAGAGAGGAACAGAAAAAAATGTGCAAAAATAATCACTGAAGCCTTCGCAAATTTGATGAGAAACATGAATTATGCATTCAAGAAGCTTGATGAACTATCCAAGTAGAATAAATGCAAAGTGGTCAACAACCAGATACATAAAAGGAAAATGTTGAAATCCAAAGATAAAAAGAAAATCTTGAAAGCAGCAAGAGAAACACAGCTCATCACATATAAGGGAACTCCAAATAAGATTGACAGCAGATTTCTCATTTGAAACGATGGAGGCCCTAAGGCAGTGGGACAACATATTCAAAGTGCATAAACAAAAGCTACCAAGCAAGAATCTTACATCCAGCAAAATTATCTTCCAAAAGTGACAATGAAAGAGATATTCCTGGATAAACAAAAACTGAGAATTTGTTGCCAGGAAACTTACCTTACAAGAAATACTAAAGGAAGTTCTTCAGAGGGTAATTTGAATCCACACATACAAAAGCCAAAGTGCTCTGAGAAAGGCAATTAGATTGTTATGAAAGGCAGTAAGAATGCATATTTATTCACCTTCTCTTAACAGATTTTTAAAAATAATTTGTATATAATTGTATTGTGGGGCCAAGACATATAGGAATGTAATATATTTTGATAATAATAGCACACAGGAGGTGAGTGGGAGCAGAGCTGTATTGGATTAAGAAAGTGAGACCAGATGGGAACTGGAATCCACAGGAACAAATGAAGAGAACCAGACATTATAAGTAAGAAAGTTAATAAAACAAAGTCTTTTAATATATACTTGCTCTCCTTTCTTCTCTCAGCTTCTTCAAAAGACATAAAACTATATAAAGTAATAATTATAACAAGGTACTGTTGGTTTTGTAACATATGTCGATGTAATATATATATAAAAAGAATAGTGCAAAGAGGAAGAAGAGAGAATAGAACTATATAGGAGTCACTGGGCACAGTGGCTCACGCCTGTAATCCCAGCACTTTGGGAGGCCAAGGCAGGCCAATTACTTGAGGTCAGGAGTTCAAGACCAGCCTGGCCAATATGGTGAAACCCCATCTCTACATAAAATACAAAAATTAGCTAGATGTGGTGTCATGTGCCTATAATCCTAGCTACTGGGGAGGCTGAGGCATGAGAATTGCTTGAACCCAGGAGGTGGAGGTTGCATGAGCCAAGATCACACCACTGCACTCCAGCCTGGGCAATAGAGCAAGACTCTGTCTAAAAAAAAAAAAAAAAAAAGAAAAAAAAAGAAAAAAAAAAGAAATATATAGGAGTAATATTTCTGTATATCATTGGAATTAAGTGTAAATCTGAAGTCAATTCTGATAAGTTAAGATGTATGTAGTAAGCCTAAACCACCCATTAAGACAAACAAACAGAACAGTGAAAAAGCTATTAAAGAAATTTAAAGCCGGACATGGTGGCTCACGCCTGTAATCCCAACACTTTGGGAGGCCGAGGCAGGTAGATCACCTGAGGTCAGGAGTTCGAGACCAGCTTGGCCAACATGGCAAAACCCCCTCCCTACTAAAAATACAAAAAATTAGCTGGGTGTGATGGCAGGAACCTATAATCCTAGCTACTTGGGAGGCTGAGGCAGGAGAATTGTTTGAACGCAGGAGGCAGACGTTGCAGTGAGCTGAGATCCTGCCATTGCACTCCAGCCTGGGTGACAGAGTGAGATTCTGTCTCAAAAACAAAAATAAAAACAAAACAAACAAAAAATCCAAAAAACAAGGAAGAACAGAGGAACAAAAAAGACAGGAGACATACAGAAAATAAAAAGTGAAATAATAGACGTAAATACAACTCTCAATAATAGCATTAAATGTGAATGGATCCAGTCAAAAGGCAGAGATTTCCTGACTAAATAAAAAGCCAAGCTCAACTATATACTGTGTGCAGAAGATACACTCAAGATTCAAATGTTAAAAGTAGGTTGGGAGTTAAAGGATGAACAAAATATATCACGCAAACAGCAACCATAAGAAAACTTGATTTGCTATATTAATATCAGGAAAAAGACTTTAAAGCGAAATATGTTATAAGAGATAAAAAGGAACATTTGATAATGGTAAAAGGATCAATCGATCCATTGGGAAGACATAAAAATTATAGACAGATATGCCCCTAACAACAAAGCCCCAACATATATGAAGCAAAAACAGACAGAATTGAAGGGCAAGTAAACAATTCAAAAATAATATTTGGAGACTTCAAAACCCCACTTTTAATAATGAATAGAACAACTAAGCAGAGAACTAAAGAAGGCAATAGAGGCCGGGCATGGCGGCTCACGCCTGTAATCCCAACACTTTGGGAGGCCGAGGTGGGTAGATCACCTGAGGTCAGGAGTTCGAAACCAGTCTGACCAGCATGGAGAAACCCTGTCTCTACTAAAAATACAAAATTAGCTGGGCGTGGTGGCACATGCCTGTAATCCCAGCTACTCAGGAGGCTGAGGCAGGAAAATCACTTGAACCTGGGAGGAGGAGCTTGCGGTGAGCCAAGGTCACATCACTGCACTCCAGCCTGGGCAACAAGTGTGAAATTCCGTCTCAAAAAAAAAAAAAAAAAAAAAAAGAAGGCAATAGATGACTTGAACAACACTAAACCAACAAGACCTAAAAGACATCTATAGAACATTTCACACAACAACAAGATAATACACATTCTTCTCAAGAGTATGTGAAAAATTGTTAGACCACAAAACAAACATCAATGTTTTTTTATCTTTTTTTTTTTTTTGAGATGGAGTCTTGCTCTGTTGCCCAGGCTGAAGTGCAGTGGCATTATCTCAGCTCACAGCAACTCAACCTCCCGGGTTCAAGCACTTCTCATGCCTCAGCCTCCAGAGTAGCTGGGATTACAGGCACCCACCACTATACCCAGCTAATTTTTGTATTTTCATAGAGACAGGGTTGCACCATGTTGGCTAGGCTGGTCTTGAACTCCTGACCTCAAGTGATCTGCCTGAGTTGGCCTCCCAGAGTGCTGGGATTACAGGTGTGAGCCACCGTACCTGGACAATAAATTTTAAAAGATTGAAATCATACAAAGTACCTTCTCTGACTACAATGGAAGGAACTAGAAATCAATAGAAGAAAACCAAGACAATTCACAAATATGTGAAAATTAAAAACACGCTCAAACAACTAATGTGTCAAAATCGAACTTAAAAGGGAAATTAGAAAACACCATGAGAGAATGAGAATAAAAATACAGCATACCAAAACTTATGTGATTCAGTGAAAGCAGAAAAATTTATAGCTGTAAAGACCTGTACTAAAAAGGGAGAAAGGGGCTGGGTGTGGTAGCTCACATCTGTATTCTCATCACTTTGGAAGGCTGAGGCAGGTGGATCACTTGAGGTCAGGAGTTCGAGACCAGCCTGGCCAACATGGTGAAACCCCATCTCTACTAAAATATAAAAATTACCTGGATTTGGTGGCACATGCCTGTAATCCCAGTTACTTGGGAGGCTGAGGCAGGAGAATCACTTGAACGCAGAAGGCAGAGGTTGCAGTGAGCCGAGAGCGTGCCACTGCACTCTAGCCTGGGTGACAGAGTAACACTCCATCTCAAAAAAATAAAAAAAGTTTAAAAAATAATTTTTTTTTTAAAAGGAGGAAGGTCTCAAAACAACAACCTAACTCTACAGCTTAAAGAACCACAGAAAGAATACAAAAATTAGCCAGGCATGGTGGTGCGTGCCTGTAATCCCAGCTACTCAGGAGGCTGAGGCAGAGAATGGTGTGAACCCAGGAGGCAGAGCTTGTAGTGAGCTGAGACCGCGCCACTGCACTCCAGCCTGGGCAACAGAGCGACACTCTGTCTCAAAAAAAAAAAAAAAAAAAAGAACTAGAGAAAGAAGTACAAACTAAACCCAAAACTAGCAGAAGAAAGAAAATAATTAAGATTGGAGTGGAAGTAAACAAAATAGAGTATAGAAAATCAGTAGTAAAAAATCAGTGAAGCTGGGCATGGTGCATGTGCCTGTAAACCCAGTACTTTGGATGGCAGAGGTGGGTGGATCACTTGAGGCCAGGAGTTCGAGACCAGATTGGCTAATATGGTGAAACCCCACCTCTACCAAAAATACAAAAATTAGCTGAGCCTAGTGGTGCACACCTGTAATCCCAGCTATGTGGGAGGCTGAGGCAGGAGAATCACTTGAACCTGGGAGGCAGAAATTGCAGTGAACTGAGATCATGCCACTGCACTCCAGCTTGGGCAACAGAGCAAGACTTTGTCTCAAAAAAATAAAAAATAAAAATTAAATAAACAAACAAAAAATTGATCAGTCAAATTGACAAACTTTTAGCTAGTCTGACTAAGAAGAGAAGATTCAGTTTACTAAAATCAGAAATGCAAGTTTGGACAGTACTACTGACCTTACAGAAATAGAAAGAATTACAAGAAAATACTATGAACAATTGTGTACCAGCAAATTGGAGAACCTAGATGAAATGGACAAATTCTGGCCAGGCATGGTGGCTCACGCCTGTAATCCCAGCACTTTGGGAGGCCAAAGCAGGCAGATCATGAGGTCAGGAGATTAAGACCATCCTGGCTAAAACAGTGAAACCCCGTCTCTACTAAAAATACAAAAAATTAGCCTGGTATGGTGTCACGTGCCTATAGTCCCAGCTACTCAGGAGGCTGAGGCAGGAGAATTGCTTGAACCCGAGAGGTGGAGGTTGCCATAAGCCAAAATTGCACCACTGGACTCCAGCCTGGGCAACAGAGTGAGATTGTGTTGGAAGGAAGGAAGGACGGGAGGGAGGGAGGGAGGGAGGGAAGGAGAGAGAAATTCCTAGATACACATGATATACCAAAACTGAGTCATGAAGACATGGAAATCTTTATAGACCTGTAGTGAAGCAGTAATTAAAAGCCAACCAAAAAAGAAAAACCCTTGACAAGTCCCTGGTGAATTCTACCACACATTTAAAGAAGAACTATCACCAATCTTTCTCAAACTCTTCCGAAAAATGTAAGAGGAGGGTCGGGGGCCTGGGAGGTCCAACAGGACCTCATCCACATGACTGGCAATTGGTGCTGATTGTCAACAGGAATGTCTGTGGTCTCCTCCTTGTGGTCGCTCTTGCTCTGTTAGGTCAGACATCATCCCTTACATAGAGGCCCAAGGGTCTAACGGTCCAAGCCCAAGACTGAGGCTGCAAGGTCTCTTGAGGCATAGACTCTGAAAACCACAGGATGTCACTTCTGTCACACGCTATTGGTCAAAGCAAGTCACATGGCTCACTCAGATTCAAGTCAGCGGAGAAACAGACTCCACCTTGGATGGGAGGAATAGCAGAGTCACATTGCAAAGGAGTGTGAATGAGGGTTGGGAGGAATGTGTGGCCATTAATTTACACCAGAGAATGTTTGCACTTTACAAGGTCCACAAGTCCACTGATATGGTTTGGTACTGTGTCCCTACTGACATCTCACCTTGAATTGTAATAATACCCACATGTCATGGGAGGGACCCCATGGGAGGCAATTGAATTAGGGGGCGGGTTTTTCTCATGCTGTTCTCGTGATAATGAAGATGTCTCAAGAGATCTGATGTTTTTATCAGGGAGAGTTCCCTTGCCTGCCACCATGTAAGATATCCCTTGACTCTTCCTTCATCTTCAGCCATGATTGTGAGGCCTCTCCAGTCATGTGGAACTGTGAGTCCACTAAACCTCTTTCATTTATAAATTACTCAGTCTCAGGTATGTCTTTATTTATTTTATTTTATTTTATTTTATTTTATTTTATTTTAGAAACAGAGTCTTGCTTTGTCACCTAGGCTGGAGTGCAAGGGTGCCATCTCGGCTCACTGCAACCTCTGTCTCCCAAGTTCAAGAGATTCCCCTGCCTCAGCCTCCTGAGTAGCTGGGACTACAGGTGTGTGCCACCATACCTGGCTAAGTTTTGTATTTTAGTAGAGACAGGGTTTCACTATGTTGGCCAGGTTAGTCTCGAACTTCTGACCTCGTGATCTACCTGCCTCGGCCTCCCAAAGTGCTAGGATTACAGGCATGAGCCACCGTGCCTGGCCTCAGGTACGTCTTTATTAGAGCGAGAGAATAGACTAATACATCCATCAACCCTAAGAAGTCTGTGGAAGGGCATTTCCATATTTCATATGGAAGTCATTTCCATATGAAAATTTAGTCAGATTTCATGCTGGTTGTCTGAAAGCCAGGAGCTTCTAAAAAACTTTCAGGGCAGCTGTCTAAGCATGACCTCATGTCATCCTGTTGTGAGTACTAAATTAGTTAATTCAGGGGAAACACTTAGAAAAGTGCCTGGCATGCAGTAAACACGTGATAAATTTCAATTGTTATTATCTTCACAATAATTTTATGGGTCAGGCTTGTTATTTTCCCTATTTTGCAGATGAAGAGGCAGAGACTCAGAGATGCACAGTAAGTCACCTGAGGGTTATGCAGCAAATAAGCAGGGAAGCCAGATTAGAACCTACACGAGAGAGTCGCCCTTGTGTGAGACTCCAAAGCTTCACTCGGGTGCACAGAGAGGCGGGTTTGAGGACGTTCACTGCTGCATTGTTTTCAGTAGCTTAACATGAGAAACAGTGCAGATGTCCACCAACAGGGGCCACCCAGTAAACCCCAGCATGCCCAGCCAGGGAGTGCTTTGTGCTGGTTACAAGAAATGAGGTCACGCTATACATAGGACATGGGATCATCTCCAAGACATTCTGTTCAGTAAAAAGAACATCTGAAAAAAAAGTTCCATAACCCACAGAAAATACTGCCAAATATTCCAAAAAATCTAAGTCCAAGTGTGTGTGTATGTGACCTCTGGAGGCTGATCTGAAGCAAATGTAGGTGAATTAAACAATAGGATCTATTTATAGGACTCTTCTTTTCTTACTTTTCTTTATTTTTGTTGGATTTTGAAACATGTTCAAAGAAAAATTCAGAGTACAATAAAATACCAGTCGGGTGCGGTGGCTCACGCCTGTAATCCCAGCACTTTGGGAGGCTGAGGTGGGTGGACCACCTGAGGTGAGGAGTTCGAGATCAGCCTGGCCAACATGGTGAAACTCCAACTCTGCTAAAAATACAAAATTTAGCCGGGTGTGGTCCAGGCACCTGTAATCCCAGCTACTCGGGAGGCCGAGGCAGGAGAATTGCTTGAACCTAGGAGGCAGAGGTTACAGTGAGTTGATTGTGCCACTGCACTCTAGCCTGGGTGACAAGAGTGAAAGTGCATCTCAAAATAAATAAATGAAAAGAAAGAAAGAAAGAAAGAGGGAGAGAGAAAGAAAGAGAGAGAGAGAGAGAAAGAAAGAAAAAAAGAAAGAAAGAAAGAAAGAAAGACAGAAAGAAAGAAAGAAAAGAGCCAAGAAGAAGAAAAAAAAAATCACCTGGGATTCCTCCCCTCCCCTAGAGCTAACTAGGCTAACATTTTGGTATGTATCTTTCCAGTCCACATCTTGTGTGACTGAGTGTGTATATGCATATGTATTATTTTCAACTGTTGGCTTCCTCCTCGTGGTCCAAGACAGCTGCTCCAGATTTAGCCATTACATCTGTTTCCTGCCAGCAAGAAGGGGGAAATGGGAAGTAGAGAGCCTTTTAAGTATACAGCCTAGAATTTACAGACATTATTCTTTATCACATCTCATTTGTCTAAATGTAGTCGCATGGCCATCCTGACCAGAAGGAAGCCTGGGAAATGTGGTCTTTCCTCTGGGCTGCCTTGTGCCCAGTGAAAAGTCAGGGGTTCTATCACTATGAAAGAAACAGGAGAATGGATATTGTGGCAACTAGCAGTGCTATTCGCCTTTATTCTCTCAATGGTAATATTTTTCCCCATCAAGAGGGAAAAATTTGTGTCTTACATTCTAACCACTGAACTCTGAGAGAGGACACTGGCCTGTGCTATTCTTTTGAGATGGAGTTTCGCTCAGTCGCCCAGGCTGGAGTGCAGTGGTGTTATCTCCAGCTCACTGCACCCTCCACCTCCTGGGTTCAAGCAATTCTCAGGCCTCAGCCTCCTGAGCAGCTGGAATTACAGGTGCCTGCCACCACACCCCATTTGAGACCATATAGGGTAGCTTCCAGCCATTGCCATGGCATTTGTGAATTGTCGTGGCACTGGTGGGAGTGTCTCTTAGCATGCTAATATATTATAATTAGCATATATATTATAATGAGCAGTGAGGAGGACCAGAGGTTGCTTTCATCACCAACCAAGTCTTGGCGGATCTGGCCAGCTTCTTTACTGCATCCTGTTTTATCAATGAGGTCTTTGTGACCTGTACCTTGTGAAACCAGTCCTGCCTAACTCTTATCTGAGGCTGAGCCTCAGGGGTGGGCGGCGGGGGGGTGGCGGTTGTTCAGAATGAACAATTCAAAGTCAGCTCCTCCTTCTTGGAGCTCAGAGACTTGAAGAGCAAGGACCACTGTCAGCACACGACCCCATTTGCAAGGTCGGGGACACACATGCAGACCTACAGGCCATTGTAGAGAAAGTGTTAAAAGGTATAAGTCAAGCCACGGCCAAGCAGTGCGCCCTGAGAGTCAGAGAGTTCTCCCTAAGCCAGGGAAGGACAGGGCAGGGCAAGGCAGAAACTGGGCCTGGGGCCAGGATTCCTGAACTGGGGCTAGATTTGCCCAAATCTAGGGCAGGGCTGACCAGGTCAACCACAGCAGGGAGCCAGGGTGGGTGGGTCACCCTGCCACAGGCTTCACTCTTCTGGCTGTGGTTTCCAGGCAGTTCTAAAAGCCTCCCAGTGGCCCAGTGCAGTGGCTAACACCTGTAATCCCAGCACTTTGGGAAGCCTTAGGCGAGCAGATCACTTGAGGCCAAGAGTTCGAGACCAGCCTGACCAACATGTTGAAACCCCGTCTCTACTAAAAATACAAAAATTAGCCGAGCGTGGTGGCAGTGCCTGTAATCCCAGCTACTTGGGAGGCTGAGGCAGGAGAACGCGGGAGGTGGAGGTTGCAGTGAGCTGAGATTGTGCCACTGCACTCCAGCCCAGGTGATAGAGGCGAGACTCCATCTCAAACAAAATAAAAAAATAAAATAAAAAAGTCTCCCAGCGTACACCACCCCAGCAACATGGCAGGAGGGAGTGTCTCCTGGGGACCTCCACTTTGGAGGTTTGAGTGGGCAGCTTTAAGCCGGAACAGTCACTCTTGCTGTAGGTTCTCAGGGCAGAGACAGGCCCCACCGTGCCTCCTCACATGCATTTCCTCTCAGCTCCCACCTGCCAGCCCGGGAGAGAGGGAGGGCCGTTCTGTCCTTTTCCTGCAGAGTCCGTTTGTTCAGTTGGTGACCAACATCCTGAAAAACATTCTAGGATATCAAAAAGAAGAACCTTTTGGTCCATGTGTCAGGTTGGCCCAGTGTACCACGCCCAGTGCAGGTCCCTCTTGAAACCACCTTTGCAAAATTATGACTGAGACAGTGAGAGATCTTTTTTTTTTTTTTCTTTGAGACGGAGTTTCACTCTTGTTGCCCAGACTGGAGTGCAATGGTGTGTTCTCGGCTCACTGCAGTCTCCGTCTCCTGGGTTCAAGCGATTCTTCTGCCTCAGCCTCCTGAGTAGCTGGGATTACAGGCACGCACCACCATGCCCGGCTAATTTTTGTATTTTTAGTAGAGACGAGGTTTCTTTGTATTGGTCAGGCTGGCCTCGAACTCCCGACCTCAGGTGATCCACTCGCCTCAGCCTCCCAAAGTGCTGGGATTACAGGCGTAAGCTACCGTGCCCGGCCGACAGTGAGAGATCTAACTTGATGTACTCTTATCTTGCTTCTAACCTCCAAGCTGTCCTTGTTCATTCCTGGGCATAAGCTGAACTAACTTTGGGAGAAACTTAGTTTATACTTTCAACAGCCCTTTCCCAAAGCAGACCTTATTGCCTGGGAACTAAGTTGCCTTTGTAGGACTAACATTAGCCACAAGATTAGAAATTTTGGTTTAGGAGTCATGCAGCTGGAGGTTACAAGATTCTGACCCTCCCTAAACTGCTTCTATCATCAGTGCTTGAGATATTTTTCAGACTCTGCACTTGATGGATCAGCTGGCACCACCCATGTCAATAAACTGGCTCATCTGATCTTGTGGCTCCCACTCAAGAATTGACTCAGCTCAAGAAGACAACTTCGACTCCCTGTGATTTCATCCCTAACCAATCAGCACTCCTGGTGCACTGGCTTCTCCCCACCCACCAGGTTATCCTTAAAAACTCTCCTCCCTGAATGCTCGCGAGAGACTGATTTGAGTAATAAAACTCTGGTCTCCGGCACAGCTGGCTCTGCGTGAATTACTCTTTCTCTGTTGCAATTCTCCTGTCTTGATGAATCGGCTCTGACTAGGCAGCCTGCAAGGTGAACCCCTTGGGGGGTTATGCTCTTTGCCCAGGGTGACGTTATTTCTCTCCAGGATGGCTGCAGTGGCTTCTGAGCCTGCTTGCATCTGATGTGGTCCCTTTCAATGTCACGCAGGCCAAAGCAGCCTTCCATCTCTCCATGATCTTGGCTTCCAAGGTACTCTGTCTCTCTCTCTGGGTCCCCACCCTGTCTTCCTATCAGGCCCTTGAAGGCACCCTGCTGGCTCTACCCCTTGGCCTTCAAAAGTGCAGTTTCCTCCTGGAAGGCACCTTCTTCCTTACCTCACTTCCTTCCCTCCTACCTGCCTTGAGGTACCAGCTCGCAGGGGCATCCTTGGGAAAGCCCACCCCTTGGACTGAGTCTGGAGTTCTGATCTCTCTTTTTTTTTGGAGACGGAGTTCACTCTTGTTACCCAAGCTGGAGTTCAATGGCGTGGTCTCGGCTCACTGCAACCTCCACTTCCCAGGTTCAAGTGACTCTCCTGCCTCAGCCTCCCAAGTAGCTGGGATTATAGGCATGTACCACTATGCCCGGGTAATTTTGTATTTTTAGTAGAGATGGGGTTTCTCCATGTTGGTGAGGCTAGTCTTGAACTCCCAACCTCAGGTGATCCATCAGCCTTGGCCTCCCAAAGTGCTGGGATTACAGGTGTGAGCCACCGTGCCCAACCATTTTTTTTGTTTTGTTTTGTTTTTGAGATGGCATCTCGCTCTGTCACCCAGGCTGGAGTGCTGTGGCACCATCATGGTTCACTGCAGCCTTGAACTTCTGGGCTCCAGCAATCCTCCCACCTCAGCCTCTTAAGTAGCTGGGACCACAGGTATGTGCCACCATGCCTAGTAATTTTTGTATTTTTTTGTAGAAACAGGGTCTCATTATGTTGCCCAGGCTGGTCTCAAACTGCTGGGCTCAAGCAATCCTCCTGCCTCAACCTCCCAAAGTGCTGGGATTACACGTGTAAACCAACACATCCAGCCCTGATCTCATTCTGCAAATAATTTACCTAGTTGGTCACTTGGTGTCTGTAGGAGCATCACGTGTCTCAGGCCTGCCTCAAAACTGCATTTCAGCTGGGGGTGTGGTGGGGGCAGGCAGAGTGTAGTTTGGGGACATCAAGCATCTGTGGTGGATATCCTCCCAAAGTGAGACAGCTTTTTAATGATATTTATTGAGCACTCACTGTTTGCCAGTGTGGTGCCAAGCACTTTGCACATACTAGCTCAGTGCATCCTTAACAGCAATCCTGGGAGGGAGGTGCTTTTCTCATCCGCATGTGCTGACAAAGCTGACAAGAGCTGGGTCTTGCACGGTACCTTAAGGGCTAAAGACCTGCAAGGATGGCGCATGAAAGCAAAACCAGAGAGTTGCCTTTTCCGAATGCCAATGCACCCTCCACCCAGTCCTTGACAAGCGACATTAGCATGGGTTGCGCCACACTCCACATGCTTTTCTGCATCTCCTTTGTGTGTGTGTGTGCACATATAATTAATTCTGGGGCAACTTCCTACATCAGTACAGAGAAACTCCCTGATCATTATCCACTCCAACATCCTTCCTGGGAGGGACTGACTGGAAACCCAAATGCCCTTCTAAGGGCAAATAAGAAAAATAAACTAATTCTTCCTGGTGCAGAAAAGGGAAAGAAACATCCCGTTTCCTGTTCTTAAATATTCTAGAGCAAACACTTCAGAAAACTTCTCAATTATTTATCTGTTCCTTTAAGATGGGAGTCTTTTTAAAAGCCAAATGACCTCCTACCAGTTTTACAAGCCAGGAATGTTTTCCCAAGGACCTAGGAGTCATCTCTTTGGAAGGTAAACATCAAGATAGCACCCTTCTCATCCAGTCTCCATGGGAGGATGGGAGCCTAACTTCAGTGCCTGGCTCCAAGCTGCAAAACAGTCCATCATCTATCATAAAGATGTAAGTTTCTATTTCCTCTGGATAAAGACAATTAGCTAATGCAGATGGCCACTCCAACTACCAGGTGAATTCAGGATGAAATATGTTGCAAATCATGTTGTGCAGTCATCTGACTTGAGGACTATTTTTTTTTTTTTTGAGACAGAGTCTTGCTCTGTTGTCCAGGCTGGAGTACGGTGGCGCAATCTCAGCTCATTGCAACCTCTGCCTCTCAGGTTCAAGCAATTATCCTGCCTCTGCCTCTCAAGTTGGAATTACAGGCATGCACCACCACATCCGGCTAATTTTTGTATTTTTAGTAGAGATGGGGTTCCGTCATGTTGGCCAGGCTGGTCTCAAACTCCTGACTTTAAGTGATCTGCCCACCTTGGCCTCCCAAAGTGTTGGAATTACAGGCATGAGCCACCACCCCTGGCCCTAGTTATTATTTGAGGACTTGAGTGCAATAGGTTATACCTGCTTGGTTATATAGGAGGATGAAATTTCTTTCTCTTTGTAATCTCTTTCGTGGATTGCCTGTGATGCCCACTGCAGTCGGTTTAATGTTTATTTAATAATAAAACTGTTTTCTCTTCCACTTTTGTGGAAAGGTTTTCTGGATTAGAACTTTAATTTTGTCTCCAACACCTTCAAATATCTTTCTACAGAGGGCTGGTTAAATAAACGTTGCATCTCCACACAAGAGAATACTACACAGCCATGACAAAAAACAAGGAGGCTGTTTTCATTGTTGAATGAAAAGTGCAATGTGCACAACAGTTTACTACGTTTTCTGTAAAAAAAAAAAAAAAAAAAAAAAAGGTCTGAGAAGACTGTATTTGCCATTTGTATAATCTCTGGAAGGGTAAACAAAGACTGATAAAAGTGCTCCTCTGTGTGTGTGTGTGTGTGTGTGTGTGTAAGAGAAACTGGGCAGATGAGGGAGAGGAAAGAGGTGAAAACTTTTCTCTGTGCACCTTATATTTTCTGATTTTTTGAAACACATGACTATATTACCTATTCACAATAAATTAAAAGGGAAGGGAAGGGAAGAGTGGTGGTGGCAAGCAAACAAAGCCTCTAAAAACAAGTCCCAGGGGCCGGGCACAGTGGCTAACTCTTATAATCTTAGCACTTAGAGAGGCCAAGGTGGGCAGATTGCCTAAACTCAGGAGTTCGAGACCAGCCTGGGCAACATAGTGAGACCTTGTCTCTACTGAAAATACAAAAAATATGCTGGGTGTGGTAGCGTGCACCTGTAGTCTCAGCTACTCAGGAGACTGAGAAGCAGGAGAATCCCTTAAACCTGGGAGGCAGAGGTTGCAGTGAGCCAGGATCACATCATTGCACTCTAGCCTGGGCAAGAGCAGGACTCTGCTTAAAAAAAAAAAAAAAAAAAAAATTAGCTGGGTGTGCACCTGTAACCCTAGCTACTTAGGAGCCTGAGGCAGGAGAATCACTTGAACCTGGGAGGCAGAGGTTGCAGTTGAAACTAGGCCGCATAAAACTTAGAAACTAGGCCTCATAAAAAAAAGAACTTAAAAAAATTAACACCAGGTGGCTCTGGATAGGGTCCCACCCTGCCTCAATAGGGTCCCACCCTGATAGGGTCCCACCCTGCCAATTCCGGGGGTCCCACCCTGCCTCGAAGTTCCCGGAATCAACAACTCCAGGAAAAAACCTCATAAGGTCCTGCTCTAACCAATTAGAACAAGACACCTTGCTCAGGCCATAGACAGACCCAATTACCACGCGCCTAAAGCTTTGTTTGAATTTCGCGCCCTAAGCTGTGTTTGAACTTGTGTTTGCCTATATAAACAGCCTGTAACAAGCAGTCAGGGTCCCAGGGCCAACTTAGAGCTTGGGACCCTAGCGCGCTAGTAATAAATAACTCTCTGCTGTGAATCTCGTGTCGGTGATCCTTCGTGGCGACCCCTGCCCAGGAAGGAATCGACAGTTCGGTTCCAACACAGTGACCTGAGATCGCGCCACGGCACTCCAGCCTGGGTGACATCGCAAAGACTCCATCCCCCCAAAAAAAAGCCCCAGAACCAGACATCCTCTAAGCACTTGATTCTGTTCATTTCTGAACTTAGCCTTGAGCTTAGAGCCAAGTGGAAACTAATTACACATTTTGGGAGTTCACATTAAACTTCTTCTTTTTAAAATTATTATTTTTGATACAGAGTCTTGCTGTCACCCAGGCTGGAGGGCAGTGGCATGATCTTGGCTCACTGCAACCTCCACCTCCGGGGTTCAAGCAATTCTCAGCCTCCTGAGTAGCTGGCACTACAGGCATGTGCCACCATGACCAGCAAATTTTTGTATTTTTAGTAGAGATGGGTTTTTGCCATGCTGGCCAGGCTGATCTTGAACTCCTGGCCTCAAGCGATCTGCCAGCCTTGGCCTCCCAAAGTGCTGGGATTACAGGCGTGAGCCACTGTGCCATGCCTGAATTTCTCCTTTGAAGGAAGATCTGAGTGTAAAAGCAGGGAATGTCTTTATTTAAAAAAATGAAAAACTAAAGCTAAAACAAAATAACAATCACCTCTGCCACCTCCATTTGAGAGAATACTTCCAGGGGGTCTGCGTGTCTGGTCCCCAGCCTGGTTGGGGATTTCACTTTCAGAGGCTCAGGGATGGGCCCTCCCCAGCCCCACCGGCAAATCACCCCTCCTGCTTCCAGGAAGGTACTTACTCTCCAACAAGTGGGCTTTATGGGCCAGGAAGGATGACAGGAAGGGGTGTGTGGGGTACTCTGTCTCTCCACACTGGGAATCCGAAAGCCAAGATACCCAAGATTCTATCGCTAGCTGCTTGTCTTGTAGAAGCCCCTCTGTGAGACTGAGGGGCAAAGGAGAGAGGGCAGGGGCCTGTCTCAACCCTCTGGCTACTTCTAGGTTGTGCTGACCGCCACTCTTGTTACTATGATGGACTCTCAGGTCAGCAGGTGGCCCAGGAGGGCTTGCTTTATGCCCTCCTTTTGTCTTCTTCCTTTTGTCTCTGTGCCATGCCCGTGAGGTAGTTGGTACTTACTGTAATCCCCATTGCATGCATGAAGAAACAGGCACAGAGAAGCCAAATGACTTTCCCAAGGTCACACAGCCTGAAGGGACAGCTCACCCTCCCAGCTGTTTCCCTTCTAACACCCTTGGGCCTGCCTCCAGCTAGATGCTGCAAATCAGTCCTCTCTTGAGAGTCAAGGCAAAGGAGATCCGAACTTGTAGTCACAGGTACTGTGACACAGAGTTGGGGATAGAGCTGCACCTTGCATTTCCAGGTCGCATCTTCCCCACAGTCCGTAGTGGGCACTTGTGTTCATGATTCAATTACTCAGGCTCTGCATCTCTGTTCCTGCCACTTGCTCTGTGACCTTGCCTCTCTGGATCCCAGTTCCGTCCGTTAGCGATGGGGGCGGGGTTGGTGGCATGCCTAGGCGGGACAGTGCAGATTACAGAAGTCAGCGGACGAAAAGAGCCGCAGCACGTTGACCAGAGGGAACATGAGCAGCGCTCCGAGCAGCGAGCCCAGCTGCACCGCCGCTCCGCACCACAAGAGGGCGCTGCGGCTGAGGTCGCGCAGGATCACGCCTAGCATCACCTTGACGTAGCTGAGGCAGCCGCTGAAAAGCACCCACGAGGCCACCTGCGGGGACGGGAGGGAAGAGATGCAGAGTGACAGGGCTTGCAGGGCGAGCGCCAGGACAAAGAACTCTCACAGGGCTCAGGGAAACCCATGGAATACTCTCTAGGTGCAAGGAGAGCTTTCTGGGAGTGATCCTGAGGGGCTGACGGGTCCCATGAGTTGACAGCCCGGGGGCAAAGGAGAACCCAGTGGCTTTTCTGGGCTCATGTGCTCATGATCAAGTCAAGGGCCTTTGAGAGAAGGCCACTGCTGAGGTACACATGGTGGGAAGAGGCCTACCAGTCACCTCGATTCCCTAAGCCTCCACTCTTAAATGAGGAAGGGGCACCCCTCCCACCTGGCGCTTCCTGGGAGAGCCCCACAGACTCTGCTCCCGGGAAAGGGCTGCGCCCAGGCTCTCCCAGGCCGTGGCTAGGAGCTGAGGGGTACAGAGTTGAGGGGTACGGAGCGGGAGCAGCCCCACCGGCCGGATACTCACGATGAGGACTTCCCCACCCCAGTGGCCCTGCAAGAGGGGGCAGGGGCTCATCACCGCCATGGCCATGTTGTAGCCCCCAAAGCAGGTCCCAAGCACGGAGAGGACCCCCAGGAACAGCAGAGACCTAGAGGAGAGTAGGGGAGGTGAGTGGAGGCGGGAAGCCTGACCTCTGACTCCCCGCCCCCGCCGGGGTCCATGTGGATGGCCAGTGCCTCCAGAGTTAGTTTAGATGTGGACAATTCCAGGCTGCCTGGCCCAAGTGGGTCAGGGAGGTTCCTAAGCGGGCAGGGCTGGCCTGGGTCATCCCCAGCATTAACGGTAGGGCCTGGCACCCCAGCAAGAAAAACACAATGGAGTCTGGCACCGGATGGTCCTGGTTCAAATCCCAGTTCTACTGTTTAAGCTGAGACTAGTCTCTGAGCCTCCAAATGGGAGTTTTGCAAGTCTGCGTGACCTCCAGGAGCAGAGCATGCAGGGCCTGGCTCAGTTGTGGGCCCATCTAGTGTTTACCTGCTGCTATTTCCTCCTGCAACACACCCCCAGCCTCAGCCAGGAAGCTGGGCTGAAGTGAAGATGGCTGGATCCGGGCATTGGTATAGCAAACCCTGCTGTGCCTCCTCAGGGGACCCCTCCTCATCTGGCCTCAGCTACCTGCCTCTGCAATGTGGAGTTTGCTGATCTCCAGGGGCCCTGGCAGCTGGTTTGCTGCTGCTAGGAGCATCTCTCTACAGGTGGCCTTCCATGCAAACCTACATCTGACAACTGAAGACACTGTCCTTCCTCAGAAGTCCTTGTCCGTTGGGGTCCCACTCTCCAGTATCCAGAACACCAAGACTGGTCCACGCCCTGGGTAAGAACAGATGGAGGTCTGCCTATACCCTCAAAGACTCTTGCTGCTCCAAGATTCTTGGATTCCATGACTCAAATTCTGTAATTCTAATATTTGGGGTTTCTTAGATTTGCAGGTCGGGGCCTTTGGTCCTGCTTCCCTCAAATCCTCCATCCTCTTTCCAGTTTCTAGGTCCCAAGGTAGAAAATTAGCTTTCTGGCAAGCTTTTTGTCAAGATCTTCTGTCCTCACTGTCCTCCTTCTGGGCTGGGAGAGTGGGTATAAGCAGGCCAGTGAGGGCAGGCAGGCCAGCGTGGATGCGAGGCTTTAGGACCTACCTCAAATGTCAAGATCCCGAGGTGGTATTTCTCATACAGGAGTCTGAAGCCCCTGCCTCAGAACTGTTTGGGTTCCTTACTAAAAATTGAAATCCCAGGTCCCAGTCTAGGCTGGTTCAATCTGCATTTTATCAATTTGCCCAGCCATTCTTCTAGAACTGTGGCTCTAACGGAATCAGCTGGAGATCAGAGGCAGGAGGGCAGGGCTGAAATCCTGGGAATTAGACCAGGTCAAGCTCTTTCTCCAAGCCTCAGGGTTTCCCCATATAAATGAGAACTCCAGTGGCTGTCTGCTCCTCCTCATGGGCTTATGACAATGATGGTCAACACTTAGGCTGGACCTGCCACGTGCCAGGCACTGCTCCAAGAGCTTTATAGAATCAGCTCATATAATGCTTCCAGCAGTCCTAGGAGGTGGAACTGTTACTACTCCCATTTTCCGATAAATATCCCTGAGGCACAGAGAACTGAAGTGACTTGTCTTATCACACACAACTGACAAGTGGCAGAGCTGGGATTTGGACCGGGGTGCTCCGAAAACCACGTGCTTAACCACTACATGTACAGCCCAGTGGGTGCGTTTGGAATTCTGGGTTCTGAAATGAAGTGTTCCCCCACTAGGATTCCCTAGGACCAGATGAGAGCACACCTGTTAGGCAGGAACATGGAGAGCAACGAGGCAAGAGGGTTGGCCACAATGCTGAGGGTGGCAGCCAGGTGGTAGGCAACTGGCCCGTAGGACAGGCAGGAGTAGGTCTGCACAGAGGGCAGCACGCCGTTGGTGAGCGCATTGACGAAGGCCACCAGGGTATAGATGAAGGCCAGGTGGGCCGGGCAGCAGGGGGCTGCTTTCTCCTCTAGATGACCCTGGCCCTGGCTGCTGTCCACCGTGCCTGCAGGGCCCAAGTCGTTCTCTTCCCGTGGCCGGATGGAGTGGAGGGTGACCTGGTCATTGAGGAGGTCTTCCACGGAAGCCTCCCAGCACTTGGGTTGACGCTGGAGGACAAAGAACGCCACGAGGCAGCAGGCCATCATGACGGATAGCAGGAGGAAGAAGACCAGGGGTGAGAAGTGGGCGGGGAGGTAGCGGCTCTCCAGGTGGGACAGGGGCGCTTCCATTTTGGGGAGGGCGGACACCAAAGCTCTGGGAACTCCCTGCAAAGGACAAGACGGGTCAGTCAGATCCCTGGTCGGGGGAGGGGATCAGACTGCAGAACAACAATCATGACAGTGATAATACAGGATACAGATCACCTGTTATTATTAATAGATAATTAGTAAATAAACATAACTAATAAGGTGGCAATAATGACTGCTCATACTGACTGCCCACTGAGCACGGGCACCGGGCATGGATAAGCCCCTGTGCCTCCTAACAGGCCTGTGCAGTGGGGACCAGCATCCCCCATTTTAGAGGGACCTGAGGTATCGGGATGCTTCGTCCCTTACCTGAAGGTCACAGGGAGAATGTGGCAAAGCCAGACTCCACCTGGTGCTTTCTGACTTGGAAGCTACACCTTTTACCACTCTGCTACCCCACAGCAGTGGCAAGCACAAGCATGTTCAGAGGAGGGGCTAGCTGGAGACTGACTGAGCAGGGGAGCCGCCCACCTAAGGGGAGAGCCCTCACCTAAAGGGAGAATCCCCCACCTAAGTGGAGAGCCACCACTTAAGGGAGAGCCCCCACCTAAAGAAGAACACTGCTCCAGCCACCATCTGGGAAACAGAGGCCCTCAGGACATGCCATCCCAAAATATGACTGTAGGAGGCCAGAATATGCCACCCCAAAATTGACCTATTGGCATATTGTTTACTTCTAGATGGTTATTTTGAAAAATTGCAGACTAAGGAGTAGCTCTGAAAAGTTACCATTTTGTAAGATAAATTTACATCTAAAGGAAATTTTTATTAGTAAAGGTATCTTATCTGTACCAAGAAGAGGTATCTGAACCAGGAAGAGAAAGGTGGCGGCCTTTATCACCTGAGGAACTTTTATCTGCATAACAGTGTAATGTTTATTCACCGTAAGTTTCCTCCCTTCATCCTCCCATAAATTTTCTCCACCATCCTGCAGAAGCCCCAAGTCCCTATTCCCTTTTGTAGCTCAGGATGCTATATAAGCTGAAATCATCTGGCCCTGTTTTAAGTCTCATATTTGGGGGGACTCCCATGTGTACGTATGTAAGTAATTAAAATGGGTTTGCTGCTGTTGATCTGCCTTATGTCAGTTTAATTCATAGACCGACCAAAGAACCTAGAAAGATGGAGGGGAGCAGATTTTTCCCTCCCCTACATTTGTGACCAAGCCAAGTGCTGAGATGGCTCCGGGTGATGCTGGGTACCTGTGCGATGTCAGTTTCCTGCGTGGGTACTGGGCTTGGTATGCTGTCTGATAGCTCAGTGACATTGACGCAGGTAGTAAGACCCGAGCCCTGGGCAAGAGCCACCAGGGCAGGCAAGAGGCCGCTGAGTCCTTCACCCACAAAGAAGGTGGTGAGGTAGTAGGTGGGCAGCCGGCTCATGAAGGGCAGGAAGGTCACCGAAGAGGTGCAGTCTACCAGGGCCAGGAAGAAGGTGAGGACCAAGAAGGCGATGCTGTGTTGGCCATCCAGCACCCAGGAGGTCGTATTCCAGAGGAAGGCAAAAATGATGCAGGTGACAGTTCCCACGCCCAGCAGGGTGAAGATGATGGGCACTTCAGAAAGACAGCTGGGCCGGAAGCGATGGAGCAGGGTGACCAGGAGGGGCCCGATGTTGGCCAGCTGGATAACCACCGTGAGGTAGGAGGGCAGGTACCAGCTCTCAGGCAGCTCCATCACCAGCAAGGGCAGCTCTACCCAGAGCCCATTGATGGTCACCCAGGAGCCCATTCCGAAGACGCAGACCAGCAGGTGCATCAGGAAGGCCATGGCGGTATCTGTCCTGGGCCAGAGGCTTCCCCAGATCAGCCTGCGGTGGGGCTGGCAGAGAAGAACACCAGGTGAGTAATTTCAACTTCACCACCTAGCAAGATGCTGGGACCTGGGGCCCAGGGTTTTCTCTTATTACTCCCCTTCTTGTGAACAAGCTGGCTTTTTTTTTTTTTTTCTTTGAGACGGAGTTTCGCTCTTTTAGCCCAGGCTGGAGTGCAATGGGATGATCTCGGCTCAGTGCAACCTCTGCCTCCTAGGCTCAAGTGACTCTCCTGCCTCAGTTTCCCAAATAGCTGGGATTACAGGCACATGCCACCACACCAGCTAATTTTGTATTTTTAGTGGAAACAGGGTTTCACCATGCTGGCCAGGCTGGTCTCGAACTCCTGGCCTCAGGTGATCTGCCTGCCTCGGCCTCCCAAAGTGCTGGGATTACAGGTGTGAGCCACCACGCCTGGCCCAAGCTGGCTTTTTATTAGCAGAAAACAAGGGAAGGCTTTCCTAACTATGACTCGTGAAAGAAAAGTTCAATACAACACACAAAAGAAAACAAAGTAGCTTCTGCAAAACGTACCAACAGCAAGGTCAAAAGTTAAATGAAAACATAGGGAAAATATTCGCAACATAAATCACAGACAGAGGGCTCATCTTCCTAATATATAAAGAGTTTTTAAAAATCAAGAATGAAGAGACCCCATATAGAAGAGGGCCAAGGATATGAACAATTCAGAGAAAAAGGTACAAATAAGCTTTAAAGAAATGAAAATATTATCACCTTCATTCACAATAGGAAAACTACTCCATGTGCCATTTCTAACCATGAGATTGTCCCAAAGCCTGACAAAATGACTCATGTACAAGGTTATTATAGATTGTGATCTTGTTGGTAATAGCAAGTTGTAGGAAATTTTCTCCTGGGTGGCTACCAACAGAAAAATGGCTAATTAAAGGGACCTGTTGGAATACCACATACTTGTTTGAAGGAATAAGGAATAAGGAAAGCAGATCTTGCTGGATGATAAGGAAAGGTCTCTAGGCTATACTGATAATCTTGAAACAAAATCAAGGCAGGTAAATGGGACCAGGAAAATGTGTACTGCCTTTTGGTCATACAAGAGGAGGAAAAATATGTTTTCTTTGCTTGTACTTGCACAAAGCAACCCTTGAAGGACACACAGGGACTGCAGGGATGTTGATGATGCCCCTGTATATCTTTTTTTTTTTTTTTTTTTTGAGACAGATTCTCACTCTGTCACCAGGCTGGAGTGCAGTGGCGCAATCTCAGCTCACTGCAACCTCTACCTCCTGGGTTCAAGTGATTCTCCTGCCTCAGCCTCCCAAGTAGGTGGGACTACAGGCGCCCGCCACCACGCCCGGCTAATTTTTTGTATTTTCAGTAGAGACAGGGTTTCTCTGTGTTAACCAGGATGGTCTTGATCTCCTGACCTTGTGATCCACCCACAGCCTCCCAAAGTGCTGGGATTATAGGTGTGAGCCACTGCACCCGGCCCCGCCTCAGTATATCTTTTAATAGAGTTTTGATTTGTGAACCATGTAAACATATTACCTGATGCAAATATATGGTTACCTGAAATGAGATTTCAATCTGGCTTTCTTTCCTCCTGAAATCATAGAACTCTCTAGGTGGCCTTTGGAGACCACTTCCTCTAGCCCTCCAGAACCATTTTGCCATCTGTTTACCCCCTTGCCAGCTACCAGTGGCAGCCCACCTGTGCTGTTACTAACAACTTTCTTCTATCTACCCTTAGTCTGAGCAGTAATATGGGAGATGCCAGGAGTGAGGCTCTGGAGCCAGCTGTTTGAGTTTGACCCTGGCTCTGCTGCTTACAATCTGGGTAACCCTGGGCAAGTGACTTTGCCTCTCTCTGCCTCATCTCCTCATCTGCAAGTAGGGGATAGTGATAGTATGAACTCCGTGGCTTGTAATGAGATGTAAGGATGCTGGTGGGTTTATGTTGTTTCCAACAGTCCCAGCATACAGTAAGCACCACTAAGGGCTACTGATCATTATCGTGAAATGGCAGGTTTGGTGACATCGTTATTTTTGTCTAATTCACATGAGAATTAACACATGACTATGAAAATTTAAAAAAGGAAAAGATTCCCCCACTCGGTATCAACTGAACTCACCAGTGGTATATGCACCTTTTTGTAGAGACACGTCAACTGGGCCAGTCTCCACGTTTTGTAGATGGGAGACGGGGTCCGAAGGGGCAGCGGGGCTTTCCTGGGATCTGGACTGGGTCCCCTGCAGCAAGTGGCCTGTCCAGGGTTCCTCAGTTCACGCCACAGTCTTTAACTCCATACTCCTTCCTTCTAGTACAAAGCAGGAGTGTCAGTTGTGGCCACGCCTCACCCAGGAAACTCCTGAATCCTGGTGGCTCCTCCCAATGGTTCCCACACACGGAATTCACCCACAGGGCTGGGACTTCCTTCCTCATACCTTCGCTGAGCGAACCCAATGCTCAGTTGCCTTTCTGGCCACCTCCTTTTCCTCTCTGAGAGGAGCCACTCCTGGGGTGTAACGCAGTCAGGTCTCCTAAGAGTCCAGCTCTGCCCCCTCCCTTCTGAGAGGACTCCGTCCTCTCCCTTAGGAAGCTGACTTGACTTACAGCACAGGTGAGGCCTGCTCTAGGCGTGCCAAGAGGACCCAAGGAGGGAGGGGAAACTCCCAGGCAGCAGTGGCACACCTTTGCCTTTGCTGTCCTCCCAGCCTGGAGCAGCAGCCCCCTCTGCTGTCCACATCCAAGCTTTCTACAAGATCCCGTCCTCCAGGAGACCTCTGGCTGCCTCGCCTTCTCAGGTGTCCTCACCAGGGCCCCATGACCCCTGCATTTCAGGTCGTTCTTGTGTGGGTGCATGCAGGCACATACCTTGAGACTGAAGCTTTTTGAGGGCAGGGGCTGCTTGGGAATCCGACGTTTTGAAGGTGGAAGGGTCTTTCTCAATGACTTAGCTTAGGATTTGTAAATTATTAACTCACTGGCCAAAGCCAGACAGCAGATACATTACTTTGGTTTGCCCAGTGTGTTTAACAGTTTGTTACTGTGATCAGCAATGGAGGGGATGGCAAGCAACCTTCAGCATTTCTGGCTTCTGAGGAATATTTTGGAAGAAGTGGCCACCCACTTTGGCCTCTTTCTCCATCCTAGACTCGGGCCATCTTGACGCTGTCTCCTGCAGTAGCATCTGGAACCAGTTGTCTGGGTTCAAATCCCAGCTTCAACCCTTACAAGCTGAGCCAAGTGACTTAATCTCCTGTGCTTCAGAGGATCCTGTCTTCTCTTGCAAAACAGTTAGGCTGTCAGTACCAACATCAGAATTGTTGCTAGGAACATGCAAAGTGCTAAAACCGTGCCTGGCAAATAGTAAGGGCTCAGTGAACCATCATTATAAGATTACTGTTTCAGCAAACATATCAGTTGCATTCAAAAACATGTAGTTAACGGCCAGGTAAGGTGGCTCACGTCTGTAATCCCGGCACTTTGGGAGGCTGAGGCAGTCGGATCCCTTGAGGTCAGGAGTTTGAGACCAGCCTGGCCAACATGAGAAAACCCCGTCTCTACTAAAAATACAAAAATTAGCCAGGCGTGGTGGTACACACCTGTAGTCCCAGCTACTCGGGAGGCTGAGGCAGGAGAATTGCTCCAACCTGGGAGGTGGAGGTTGCAGTGAACAGAGATCATGCCACTACACTTCAGCCTGGGCAACAGAGCGAGACTCCATCTTAACAAATAAAAAATAAAAAAAGAGACCCAGTTTTTGTTAGGCAAATGGCCATCCAACTAAAGGACTACATTTCCCAGACTTCCTTGTAGCTGCATACGGCCCTGTCATCAAGCCAATGAATTCATATGCGACTCTGAGTAGTCTCCTTAGCCCATTTCCTGTTTAGAAAAAAAAAGTGCAGCTCGTTGCCAGCGCTCATGTAATTTTATGTAAATATACTATTTGAGGTTGAAGCAAATCTGACTGATTATGACTGGTGTTTTTTGTTTGTTTGTTTTTTTGAGACAGAGTCTCCAGAGTCTCACTGTGTAGCCCAGGCTGGACTACAGTGGCTTGATCTCGGCTCACAGCAACCTCTGCTTCAGTCTCCTTAGTAGCTGGGATTACAGGCGTGCACCACCATGTCCAGCTAATTTTTTGTGTTTCTTAGTAGAGACGAGATTTCTCCATGTTGCTCAGGCTGGTCTCGAATTCCTGGGCTCAAGTGATCCCCACGCCTTGGCCTCCCAGAGTGCTGGGATTGCAGGCTTGAGCCACCGTGCCCAACCCTAAATCTGACTGATTTTCAATGTCAAAATAAAATGTAAAAACTGTTTTTGGAGTTATTTCTAACCAGAAATAACATCAGACTCATCTATTTCAGAAAAACTGGATTCATCAAATAAATCTTTGGCCAGCAACTGTTTGAGAGCAATGTTGACATCACATGTAGGAATGCTAGGATTTGAGATTTTCAGCAATTGAGAATGACTATGTTTTGTAAATGGAAATACAACCACTAAAACCAGAATGCTATAAATGGAGTGATGTCTTTTGTTTCCAAAGTCAATATACTAGAGCGAGGCAAAAATAATAATAAAAGCGAGGTATTTTGTGGCACAGCTATCTTGTGGTAAATGCTGCAGTCACAAGTGGGTATTCCTTCTGGCAGATGGGGAAAGAGTTAACAATAAGGGAGTGGCCCTTCTGCTCTTCCTCCATTTGGCTGTCTGGAATCAGATGTGATGGCCAGAACTCCAGCAACAATTTTGTGCTATGAGGCATGCAGTGGAGGTTAGATGCATACTAGGCTCCTTTGGGATTTTGTGGCGGAGAGCACCCATACCAGTCCTGTTTTGCCTGTGTTGAACTGTTTTGTTTGTTTGTTTAATGTTATTGTTAAATTGTAAACAAACTTCTATGTTGTTTAAGTCACTCTTATTTTATATACAACAAAAACACTCAGAGGCTGGGTGCAGTGGCTCACGCCTATAATTCCAGCACTTTGATAGGTCGATGCTGGTGGATAACTTGAGGTCAGGAGTTCAAGACCAGCTTCCAACTGGTCAACATGGTAAAACCCTGTCTCTATCAAAAATACAAAAAATTAGCCGGGTATGGCAGTGGGCGCCTGTAATCCCAGCTACTCAGGAGGCTGGAGCAGGAGAACTGGTTGAACTTTGGATGTGGAGGTTGCAGTGAGCAAAGAGCACACCAGTGCACTCTACCCTAGGCGACAAAGCAAGACTCTTGTCTCAAAAAACAAAAACAAACAAACAAAAACTACTCTGTACTAAGTGCACAGAGATACATGTTCCAGGATATATATTGACAGATTATAGTAACCAAAAACTAATGAATACATTTATCTCCTTTACCACCTACTTTCTGACTCTGAAACTTAGGTCCTGTCCCAACCAGGATTTGATAAAAAATCAAAATTTAACAAAAGTAGTTGTTTAGACACTTGGGGGCAAATGTCTTGCAGAGAAATGAAAAAAAAAAAAAAAAAAAAAAGGAGAAGAGAGAAAGAGGGAGGAACAGAGGAACAAAGAGCCCTCCATAGAGAATTTGGTACCAGAAGTATAAATTGAGACCAAGAGTCATTTCATGTATCGAGACTGGAGTCAAAACTGTAGTGACTATCTGTATTCTGAATATTTCCTGAAATAGCCTCAGACATTCCAGGAGAAATGAACAGAAGCACAGTTCGGCGGTACAGGCCTGACTCACCCAGGTCAAGATAGCAGATGAAGGTGCAAAATAAATGAAGATATAGCAAAAGCAATAAATGACATACCTAATAAAGAGGGCTAAGTCAGTAGTTAAGGGGAGTAGGTGAATTTGCAGATGATGGTGACCTTTGCCACCTAAAAGGCTATTAAACTAAGGAGAGTGTCCAGTTAAACATTTACAAACATCAGTAGCTTTCCCACGGAGGACCGGATGGGGAGATGAGGGCAGACAGGGCAGTAGTCTGACTTTCTTTTATGTTCAACAAGTCCTAAGCACGGAAAACCTAAATCCCCGCTCCCCACAAAGACACATTCTCTGATTCCGACCCAGGTGCCGCCACCGCTGTGTCACTTGAGGGATGGGATTTGGCTCTGGGGGTCTGTTTCCTTGTCTGGAAACCAGGCACGGTGGGGTTGGTCCCCACGTGACCCATCTGCGCTATGGCCCTGGCCCACTCCCAAATTGTCTCGTTCCTCAAAAGTGAGGCGTGATTTTGGACCTCAGGGACACAGTGAGGAACAGTCATCAATGACAACGAAGCGAATGTCTTAGGCAGAGGGAACTACATGTGCAAAAAGGCCCCAGAGAAAGGAGAGACTCAGAATGGCTGATGTTCGGAATGTGTTGGGATACTTTTAAAAGATGCATGTCTGCATCTTCTGTTTTTGTTGTTGTTGTTTGTTTGTTTGTTTTACAGTGACCTTGCAGTTCTTGTTTATTCATTTAACCAATATTTCTTGGGCACCAACTGTGTGCTCAACCACAATCCCTGCTCTCGGGAAGGTGTGGGAAGTGGTCACGAAGCAGAATAAAAAGCAGAAACACAGAGCAAGTCAGATGGTGGCAAGGACTCCGGAGGAAAGCAAAGCTCCTGAATGAGGAATGTGCAGCTGTCAAGGAGAGGACATGAAGGGAGTGTGGGAGTGAGCTGTCTGTGGAAAGCACGGTCCAGGGGAGAAAACAGCAAGTGGAAAGTCCCTGGGGTGCAGCCATGCCTGCTCTGTCCCAGAAGTGGGTTTTGCTGTTCAAAGGATAGCTAGGAGGCCAGTGTGGCTGCAGCAGCGGGAGCGAGGTGGGAGGGGAGGAGACAGGGCAGGTTCCCTAGGGCCCTGTGGTGAGAGCTTGGGTGTTTTCTCTAGAGCAAAAAGCTCCATGAGTAGGCAGAGGAGACCAGCTCTAATCTGATTATCGTGCTGGCTGTTGTGAGGAGAAACATGAAGCACCAGGGAGGAAGCAGGAGTAAACCTTCGGCGGGTTAGGAAGCTGTAACAAAAGGGCTAAAAATCACCATGACAACAGTGACAACCATAGCTGCTACTCATCAGCTGCTTATTGTGCCAGACCCTGTGCTAAGCTCTTTGCACACATTACCTATCAAATCTTGTTCCATAGTCCTGAGGCTGGCATTATGATTATCTCCATTTTACAGATGAGGAAACTGAAGTTTAGAAAGGGAAAGAAATTTGCCTAGGGTCATACAGCTGGGAGCTGAACTTTACATCCAGGCATGCTTGACTGTGGACCCAGCCCTGAGAAAGGCCTCGGGGTGAAGGGGTTCTGAAGAGGCCATGGGGGCCAAGCTGAGCAGGATCTCTTTCCGCTCAGAGACGGCCTCCCGAGACTTGGGCCGGGGAAAGAGAGAAATGGGGTACAGGCTCGGGAGAAGATGAGAAAGGCTCTGAGACATGTCTGCTTCCCAAGGATCCAGGACCCCCCTGTGATCACCAGAGACCAGAAACCTAAGGCTTCACATGAGACAGTTAAGATGCCCCATAATGGGTGGGCAACGGATAGAGAAGCTAGAAGGATCAGTTCCAGGCAAAGGTTTCTCTTTTGCATTCTTGCATCAAAAGCTGTGAGCCCCCAGCCCAAGAGAGTGAAGGGAATTGGGAGTGGGGTTCTGTCCAGGTCCAGTGCACCCTCATTGTACGGGCTGGGCCATCTCCTCCAGGGAGCTCAGGCAGCTTCCAACCCACCCGCCGCCCCCCGCCCCCCTCCACATTCTCCTGCCCTCTGCTTTCCTCCATCAAAGTATTACTGACACCAGCTCAGTTACGGGAGTTTATCTGTGTCTATCTGTTGAGCGCTGGTCTCTCCCACGGGAGTGTAATCTCCATGTGAGCGGGGACTTGTCCTCTCTCCCAGTGCCCAGGTGACCATCTGGCTTGCTAAGGGCTGGGCCACCTGAGCTCCTGGTACCATGGCTGGGTTCTCGCTCTGCAGGGATAATCTGCCAGCTGGTAGGCACCTAGCCCTGTGGGCCAGACTGGAGGAAACCTGCCTCAGCTATGCGGGTTGTGTTGGCCAGGGTGACCCCTGGGGCGGTGCCAGGTGGTAGCCCGACACTAGATACATCTCACTTCTGGGCAAGGGTCTGAGCTAATGCTTTCCTGGGTTCCAGGCTCCTGGAGAAGTTAGTAGCCCTGTAGGCGTCTACCTAGGGCCTGGCCCTAGCCTCACCCTCATGAGAGTGGGTAGGAATGGATTGGCTTTGAGCCCCTGAAGAAGGGAGGCTGAGAGGTCAAAACCACAAAACCCACAGGGAGAGATGGGAGATGAAGGGGTGAGAGAGAAGAGACTGAGACAAAGAGACAGAAAGAACCAAAAGCTAGAAGCAGAAATGGGGAGAAAGGACAACAGAGGCACAGAGACAAGGAAAAACGGGAAGCTGCAGCTGAGAGGGAGGCAAGGAGGTGCCAGGAGGCAGGAGGCAGCTGGAGCACTGGGAGCCTGGGCCCAGCTCAGCCACGCTCACTGCTCACAGCCACATGTAGCAGGAGGCCATCTCTACCTCTCGTTGCTAGGACCCCAGAGCTTCCCTGGAACTCATCCCAACTCAGTATCCCTATTGCGTAGGTGGGGAAACCAAGGCCCAGGGAGGAGTTAGTGCTTCCCCGAACCCTGTCCCAACCCTGACCTCAGGCTGTGGCAGACATCCAGGCCTGTGCTGACCAGCTGTGCAACCTCAGGTCAGCTGCTCACCCTCTCTAGGCCTTGGTTTCTCCATCTGTGAAAGGGTCTGGGAATGTCCAGCCTTTCTGGGCTCAGTGGACCAGGAAAAAGGGAATGAGATAACAGGCACTCAGGCTGGCAGCAGAAGCGGACTGTGAGTTCTCTTCCCCTTCTCCTCCCTCCCAAGGCCAGGAAGGGCTTCAGGCCTCCCACGGGCTGACCTTGGTGGAGCAGCCTCCCCCAGGCCAGTTCACCTCCCCTCCATGTCCATTCCAACTCCCAGCCTCCTTCCCAGGCTCCTGCGGCTTCAGCTGGTCAAGTCGTTGGGAGATAGCATGGAGATGGACCTAGGTAAAGTCAGTGGGGGCCCAGCCTCTTTTTTTTTTTTTAGACCGGATCTCTCTCTGTCACCCAGGCTGAAGTGCTGTGGCATAATCTGAGCTCACTCTGCAAACTCAACCTCCCTGGCTCATGCGATTCTCCCACCTCAGCCTCTGAGTAGTTGGGACTATTAACCCATGCCACCATGTCTGACCCGGATAATTTTTGTATTTTTTGTTCAGATGGAGTTTCACCATGTTGCCCAGGCTGGTCTTGAACTCCTGAGCTCAAGCGATTCACCTGCCTCGGCCTCCCGAAATGCTGGGATTACAGGCGTGAGCCGTGGCACCCAGCATGGGTCCAGCCTTTTGGTCTGAAGGCACCAGGGGTCTGGAATTCACCTGAATGGCTCAGCCTGTCCCAACTCCAAATGCCAGCTGAGGAGGAAACCTTTCTTCACTCCTATCTCTTTGGACTCTCCCGACATGGCAGCCTGAAACTAGGGGAAAGGCCACCAGACACCTGCTGGCTCCAGACAAGTGCCCCTGCCACATCCTGGTCAGCGTCCCATGCTCCCAGCTAGCAGCCGGCCTTGGTAGCTGCAGCGGCACCCTCACAGGCCTGAGCCGCCCCGCTCTGCCCACTTACCTGCTGGTCCAGTTCTCCACTCACTCTGCATGGGAGGGGCCAGAGGCAGCTCGTTTTGTATAAAGCTGTCCCCGCCCAGAGCTCAGGGAAAGGCAGGCGGAGGGTGGGTGTGGCTCCCAGCAAGACCAAGAGCCTACTGTGTGTCTGTAATCTGCCCTGCAGCCCAGCTAGGAGGAGGCTCCTGATGGTAGAACTGTACATTAAAGGGCTTGCTTTATTCAGTGCTCTCTGCCATCCAGATTTCATGAGGGTTGATCCCCAGTTGACAAAAGCTATGTGCAAACAGTTGGTTCTGGCACCACCAGGAGATCTCTGTAATTTCTTTCACACAGGAAGAGAGTTCCCTGGAGCAAAAACGGTTCAAATACTGGCGCTTCAGTAAGTCATGTGGAAAGCAGGGACAATAATAGTGCCCTCTTCATAGGACAGAAATACTAACTGCTAGTGTAGACTGAGCTGACCCAGTGTCAGGCATGTTCTTGGGGCTTGATATGAATTAATGCATTTAATCTTCATGGCCTTTTGGAGAGATGCTATTACTATCCCTATTTTCCAGATGAAGAAACAGGCCCAGAGAAGTCGAGAGCCTTGTGTAGGTCATACACCTTGTATATGGCAGAACTGGTCTCTGATGCTCATTGAGCTACCCTGACAAATACTGCAACCACCTGGGGGGGTTCTTCCTGCCCACTGCATAAAGAAAGACCACGGCATTGTAGCAGAGAAAGAGTTTAATAGACACGAGGCTGGCCATGCCACATGGGAGATGAGTTTGTACTCAAATCATCTTCAAAGCTTGTAGGTGAGGGGTTTTTCAAAGGCAGTGTGGGGGAAGAGTTGGGGGTGGCCAGGTAACAGGTGCTTGCTGCTGATTGGTTGGGGTGGAGATGAAATCATAGGGGGTTGAAGCTGTCCTCCTGCAGGCTGAATTGCTTCTAGGTGGGACCACAGGAGCGGGGTTGGTGGTCTGGGTAGAGCCATCAGGTTTAGGTGGAGCCATGGGGTGTCAGAGCTGCAAAAAACCTGAAAAGATGGCCGGGCGTGGTGGCTCATGCCTGTAATCCCAGCACTTTGGAGGCCGAGGCGGGTGGATTACCTGAGGTCAGGAATTCAAGACCAGCCTGGCCAACATGGTGAAACCCCATCTCTACTAAAAATACAAAAATTAGACAGGCGTGATGGTGGACACTTGTAATCCCAGCTACTTGAGAGGCTGAGGCAGGGGAATTGCTTGAGCCCAGGAAGTGGAGGTTGCAGTGAGCTGAGATTGCACCATTGCACTCCAGCCTGGACAACAGAGCAAGACTCCGTCTCAAAAAAACAAAACAACGGCCGGGCGCGGTGGCTCAAGCCTGTAATCCCAGCACTTTGGGAGGCCGAGACGGGCGGATCACGAGGTCAGGAGATCGAGACCATCCTGGCCAACACGGTGAAACCCCGTCTCTACTAAAAAATACAAAAAACTAGCTGGGCGAGGTGGCAGGCGCCTGTAGTCCCAGCTACTCGGGAGGCTGAGGCAGGAGAATGGCGTAAACCCGGGAGGCGGAGCTTGCAGTGAGCTGAGATCCACTGCACTCCAGCCTGGGCGACAGAGCGAGACTCCGTCTCAAAAAAAAAAAAAAAAAAAAAAAAACAACAAAACAACAAAACAAAACAAAACAAAACCAAACACCAACTGGAAAGATATCTCAAAAGACCAACCTACAATAGTGGTGTTATTTGCAGGAGTAATTGGGGAAGTTGCATATCTTATGACCTCCAGAATAATGACTGGCAATCGTTTATGTCTACACCTTAGGAGGACCCAGGCTCCTCTTCTTCCCCCAGCCTGCTTGCCTCTCATTAACTTTACAAAAGTGGTTGCTCACAGTACTACGGCCTGTAAGTGCAGGGCCAGGATTTGAACGCAGACTCAAACTGGTGCCTCCATGGGTATACAACATATTGCACAGATTCTGACACCTAGTAAATGCTCAGTGCATGTTGACTTCTACAAATAATTCTGGCCTGCCTGTTGTGTTATTTTCCAAGACATTCATTTACTTAACAAGCAATCAATCACTCTCCAGGCTAATGCTTGGGGTGAGAGGTGAGCAGGCACTAGGGAAGGGGCCAGATTCCTTGCTTAGCAGGCAGGTGTTCAGGAAGTGTTGCCACTGTTGGCGCTCAGGACATACATATCCCCAAAATATGACTGTGGGAAACCAGAATGTGCCATCTCCAAATACACTTCTTTGACATACTTTGAGCTGGTTATTCAGAGAAACTGCAGACATAGGAGTAGCTCTGGAAAGCTATTCTTTGGTAAAGTAAATTTACATCTATCAAGGAAATCTACATTCCTGTATCGGGAAAAGGGCTTACTCCAGAAGAATTACCCTAGAGCCCTAGAGACTTTTTTTTGCCCAGGCTGGAGTGCAATGTTGCGATCTCAGCTCACTGCAGCCTGCCTCCGCCTCCTGGGTTCAAGTGATCCTCCTGCCACAGCCTCCCAAGTAGCTGGGATTATAGGCGCACGCCACCATGCCCAGCTAATTTTGTATTTGTAGTAGAGACAAGGTTTCACCATGTTGACTAGGCTGGTCCCAAACTCCTGACCTCAGATGATCTGCCTGCCTCTACCTCCCAAAATAGTGGGATTACAGGCTTGAGCCACTGCACCCGACCACCCAGAGACTTTTATCTGCATAGCAATATAACCATTATTTACCATACAATAATTCTTCCCCTCACCTTCCCATAACTGTGTCTCCACCAACCCCCAGAAGCCCTAAGATCCTATTCCTTAAACTTCAATCATCTGACCCTTCTTTCAGTCTCATATTTTGTGGGATTTCCACACACAGATATGAATTAAATATGGTTTCTCTCCTATTAGTCAGTTTCATGTCAATTTAATTCATAGCCCAGCCAAAGAACCATGAAAGGTGGAGGGAAGCCATGTTTCCCTTCTCTATAGTACCAAATACTTTGGGTCTGTTTAAAAAAAAAAAAAAAAAAATTGCAGGACTCTCTAAATTTATGATGCCAAAGGAGAAGTTAAGCCCTGCAGAGTGAGTTATGTGGCTTGCAGGATGGCCACTTTCTTCTTCTTCTTCTTTCTTTTTTTTTTTTTTTTGAGACGGAGTCTCACTCTTGCCCAGGCTGGAGTGCAGCGGCCAGGCTGGTCTCAAACTCCTGACCTCAGGTGATCTGCCCGCCTTGGTCTCCCAAAGTGCTGGGATTACAGGCATAAGCCACTGTACCTAGCCACAATTTCATACTTATCTCTGCCAAATACTATGAGATGTCAAAATTTGGCATAGAGGGTACAAAACTATAATTCAATCCAAACAGAATAATCTTTGCTTGTATAATTTTTTAATAATGAAACATCAATATTGGTTTAATAAAGATAACTGTATCTTGAACTATTTCGTTAAATACCCTAACTTCTAATCTTGTGGCCTTAGGAAGTCTATCTAGTCCACAGACATGAAGGAAGTTTCTTTAGGGAAAGGACTGTTATCATCTTTGATATTAAAGAAAAGAGAATTTATATAAAAAATAATCTTATATGGTAAATTCTTGTTCTAAAGTAAATTAACTGGTTGTTTAAAAAGAGGGATGTTTATAACAAGTCAGAAAGTTGAGGCATGTGAGAGACTGTGTAAATTGTAAAAATTTTATAAAAGGGAATTTATGCAAGAAATGTTGTACAATTTAAAAGTGATTAGGGGGCCGGGCATGGTGGCTCACGCCTGTAATCCCAGCACTTTGGGAGGCCAAGGTGGGTGGATCACCTGAGGTCAGGAGTTTGAGACCAGCCTGGCCAACATGGTGAAACCTCATCTCTACTGAAAATACAAAAAATTAGCTGGGCATGGTGGCGGGTGCCTCAGCTACTCGGGAGGCTGAAGCAGAATAGCTTGAACCCAGAGATGGAGGTTGCAGTAAGCTGAGATTGCACCATTGCACTCCAGCCTGGGCAACAAGAGCTACATTCCATCTAAGAAAAAAAAAAAAGTGACTGGGCCTCCTGAATGCTTTATAAAATGCCACTATAACTCTTAGCTGTACAACTTGCCTGCTTTGTAGCTAGGTAGGACCTAGGACACATGGAGTTAAATGCTGGAATAAGTCAGACCTTATCTGCACTTCTGTCTATGTCCTAGGCTCTACATCTAGTACATAATTACAATCTCAAACTTACTAACAAAAGTAAAAGTTGCTAAAAGTTAACAGTGTAACATGTATTGTTCCATAGAAAGAATCTAAGATAAGACTGTAAAGCTGAGCCTAGCCATGGAATTGTACCGTTAAATACCTGTGAGTTTCCTCTTGAGGTTACAAGATAACTTGGGGTTCCTGGCCTCTCAGAAAGTGGCATTCTTTACTTACCACAGATCAGAAGCCCTGTACAGGGACTGTGTACACAAAAGATGAGGCCAGTTTCCAAGGGCTTTCTTAGCTTCGTAAGTCAAGTTCGATTCCTTAAAAGAAAGCATACCATTCCAGTCAAGGCCTTGGTAAAAATAACCAGTTTTTTCAATTGTGTCCTGTTACAAAAGAAAATAGATTCTTATTACACTTGTGCAAATAACTTAAGAATA
Organism: Macaca mulatta; assembly: GCF_049350105.2. Taxonomy (NCBI): domain Eukaryota; kingdom Metazoa; phylum Chordata; class Mammalia; order Primates; family Cercopithecidae; genus Macaca; species Macaca mulatta. The sequence goes on along the minus strand of NC_133415.1, from coordinate 83,361,526 downwards.
CTCACAGTTAGTTTCCAAATTCTGGAGAAAATCAGGGAGACAGAAACAAGTATGCTACAAATTTTGTTCATGGGAGTATACTAAATTGTTAAAAGCTGTTAATAGCTCACAATGAAAGTTTCGAGGCCGGGTGCGGTGGCTCATGCCTGTAATCCCAGCACTTTGGAAGGCCAAGGCGGGTGGATCACCTGAGGTCGGGAGTTCGAGACCAGCCTGACCAATATGGAGAAACCCCGTCTCTACTAAAAATGCAAAATTAGCTGGGTGTGGTGGCGGCACACGCCTGTAATCCCAGCTACTAGGGAGGCTGAGGCAGGAGAATCGCTTGAACCCAGGAGGAGGAGGTTGTGGTAAGCCAAGACCGCACCATTGAACTCCAGCCTGGGCAACTAGAGTGAAACTCCGTCTAAAAATAAAATAAAATACAATAAATAAAGAAAAGTTTATTTGACTTTGAAAAGCAAAACAAAGTATTAGCAATATTTTAAGCAAAATATCAAAAAGATCACTCCAGTCTCCTATTAGTTCAGTTCATGCAGTTAATTCCCGTCCTGCTTGATATTAATGAACTCTTCAAGAGTCCTAACTGTTTTTCCTGTATTCTGATGTCACAGTCTCCAAAGTTATCAGAAACCTGCATTCAAGAGCACCTGTTACAGCTTTATAGCTGACTATAAGACCCTTCTACAGAGGACCAAAACAAGACAACAATTGTTTATGGATGACCAAAAGTTTTAGGGTAGCCATAGTTAAAGACACAATTGACAAAGAAATCTGTTACCTCTGTGGCACATAAAAATTTTAACATAACAATTATAATTACTACTGATAATGCACACTAAGACATATCAGAATTATAGGAGTCTCCCATAACTTTGGAACACATACCAATAACATAGTTATACAAACATAACCCAAAGAAAGCCAAACATCATTTTATATTTGACAATGCTTCCTGTGTGACTTTATACCAAATAAGCCAAATTTTACATTTATATTAATGTGTTATTAATGTTAAACTCAATTTTAATGTTTTGATCATAAGGTCAGATTTTTATGGACGCTTTTATTTTTTGAGACTGAGTCTCGCTTTGTCACCCAGGCTGGAGTGCAGTGGAGCAATCTCGGCTCACTGCACCCTCCGCCTACTGGGTTCAGGCTATTCTCCTGCCTCAGCCTCCTGAGTGACTGAGACTACAGGTGTGCATGACCACATTTGGCTAATTTTTTGTATTTTTAGTAGAGACGGGGTTTCATCTTGTTAGCCAAGATGGTCTTGATCTCCTGACCTCGTGATCCACCCGCCTCGGCCTCCCAAAGTGCTGGGATTACAGGCGTGAGCCACTGTGGCTGGTCTATAGACCCTTTTTAACCCTTTATAATTTTTGTTAAAGAGCAGGTTAGTGCTTTAAGAAAAACCCATTGTGCTTTTATTTTAATACTCAATTTACAGAAAAACTGGATGATACACCTTTAACTTTAGCCAATATGTTTACACACAGAATTTCCTTTACATTTAACCTTCCAAAAGTTGCTTAAACCTTCATTTTTATTTTATTCAACTTAAAACAATTATTCAACCTTTTAATCTAGGTAAAAATCCACATTCTCATGCCTCCTTATAATATTTTTACTAAAAGTATATGTAAACTGTTTTTTCAATAGTCTTAAATACATGTTACACTGTTAACTTTTTTTTAAAGGCCTGTGTAACAAATAATTATTCTTGGCTGGATGTGGTGGCTCATGCCTGTAGTCCCAGCACTTTGGGAAGCCAAGGCAGGTAGATCACCTGAGGTCAGGAGTTTGAGACAAGCCTGGCCAACATGGCAAAACCCTGTCTCTACAAAAATAAAAAAATTAGCCGGGTGTGGTGGTGGGTGCTTGCAATCCCAGCTACTCAGGAGGCTGAGGCAGGAGAATCGCTTGAACCCGGGAGGCGGAGGTTGCGGTGAGCTGAGATCGTGCCACTGCACTCCAGCCTGGGTGATAAGAGCGAGACTCTGTCTTGGGAAAAAAAAAAAAGGGAAACTGGAGAGAGAAAATTACGTTTCAAAAATTATAGCACACCTGTTGTTAAATTCTAGTGGTGCCTAATATTTTTCAATTTTTATTATTTTAAATTAAATTCTATTTTTTCTGACTACGAGTTTCCAAAATAAGCTTTGCTTTCTTAAAGCCCTATGAATTGAAAACTAGACGTTTCAGCAGGCACTGCCTCTAAGCCCCCCAACCATCACAGGAGGAAACCTCTTCACTGCTGGCACTGACAACTAATAACTGAGAGTGCCTGGAATCCTTCACCCCCACATCTAGTGAGTCCACAGAACCCAGGGTAATTGAGACAGCATCTCTTACAAGAATCAACTTCTGGGCCGGGTGCAGTGGCTCACGTCTGTAATCCCAACACTTTGGGAGGCCGAGGCAAACAGATCACTTGAGGTCAGGAGTTCGAGACCAGCCTGGCCAACTTGGTGAAACCCTATCTCTACCAAAAATATAAAAAAGTTAGCTGGGCACGGTGGTGCATGCCTGTAATCCCAGCTACTAGGGAGGCTGAGGCAGGATAATCACTTGAACCCAGGAGGCGGAGGTTGTGGTGAGCCGAGATTGTGCTATTGCACTCCAGCCTGGAGACAGAGCGAGACTCCATCTTAAAAAACAAAACAAAACAAAAAACCAGGAATCAATTTCTGGATACATCACACTCGAGTCAAAACCTAGAAAGCTGAGGAAGCAACCCCTGATAGCCCAAAGGAATATCCTAAATATGAATGTAAAGAAATAGGAAACCTTAAGCTCATAAAAAGTAAGTAACTGAGTGAGAACTACTTATCTTACTCAGTCTCACCCCTACCTCACCAAATACTTTTAGATGTTCCTACCTCTCCTTTTAAGACAAATATTAAACCTTTTTAATGGAAAGTATTTATTACGCCACCGTTGTGGGAATTGTTTTACTCACTCTACTATTTGCAGTAGGACTATGTACTGTAGCACCCTCAGGGTGGAATATCAGACAGAGAATCTCAATTACTGTACCATTTTGCTTAATTATTATCCTCATAGCAGGAATAATGGTTACTAACAGAAAATAACACATGGGCCTTTCCAAACATGTGCCTCTGCCTGTCATTGGGTGAGGAATGTTGTTTCTATACCAACCAATTAGGCCTAGTAAGAGACGCTGCTGAAATACTTAAGGAAAGGGCTAAAAAGCTAAGGGAATACCAAAACAACCAAATAGATTCTTGGTTTGGGAACAAAATCATAGCATGGGTCATCCCATTCCTGGGACCTCTCCTAACAATATGCCTAGGACTAATGTTCTTACCCTGCCTAATTAACTTTTTTCAAAGATTTTTAACTGACAGGATCATGGCCATTTAACCCAAAAACATCCACAAATAGCGTTACTACTACAGTTAATCCAAGACCAGAAAACGCTCGGTCCCCTCATCAGCAGAAAGTAGCCAGAAAGAACACTCTGCCTCTCATCCTTTTTATAACTATAAGGTCTGGATTGACAGAGCAGGAGTATCACCATCTTGGACAAGCACCACTCTTCTAAAGATCCCCTTGATCAAAAACCACCTAAATCCAAAGGGCATCAGCCTAATGGCTAAGGTCAGCATGACCATAAACTACAAATGATGTCTCTGACCAGAAACATTCCAACCATAAGTTAAAGCCCTCCCCAACCAGAGACATGCCAGCCCGGAGATAACCTCCCCTCCAGCTGGAGAGATGTCAGCCTCAAGACAACACCCTTCCAACCAGAGACATTCCAACCCTCAATAGAGTTCTCCCCTACACAGGAACATTCCAAGCCTGTGATAAGCTCTCTCACCCTGAAACCAATAAACACCCTTAGTATGTAAGAAAGAGCACTCCTGACTTAAATTGGATAGAGGCCCCGCTCAGGTTTATTCTCTAAAATAAACCTGTCTTTGACTGTTGGGCCTCTTTTCATGTTTCTTTCCTCTTTCTTGAACTCTTACAACACCTTTGTTAGAAGCAAATTTTTGGTGCTGCAAAAGAAATAGCACTCGAACATAAATTTAATTTTCTCAGCAAGGCAATTTTACTTCTATAGAAGGGTGTGACTCGTGGATGGAGCAATGTTGAGAGCACACCTGAACAAGGGAGGGGAAGGGGTTTTTATTCCTGACGCAGGTAGTCCCTACTGCTGTGTCGTGCCCCTATTGACTAGGGTTGGACAGCACGGTCTAAGCTAATTCCGACTGGCTGTTTTAAAGAGAGCAGGGTATGAGTTGGAGTGGTGGAGTGAGTAGTTTGGCGGGAAGGACAGTTAGGAACAGGTGACTAAAGGTGACTCAGGTCAGTGCAGGTGATCAGGGGTAACTCAGAAAAGAGCAGGTGATTGGGGAATAGGTGTGAACTACCGATTAGAACTGGTGGAAAAGGTTGTTTACTGAAACTAGGGGCAAGGAGGCAAAGAGAACAAGGAAGTTTAACTTTAAAATGGAGAACAAAGAACAGGGGACTTGAACATACTGATACATTGGTTCCTTGGAGAGGATCTCAGAACTCATTGTACTTAACAATTTACAGGCTAAAACATTCGAAGAGGAATTTATTATGTCCTACAATTTCTCCCTTTCAATTTTCATAGTACTTCCTCTTCAAACTTTTTTAACATGTCTTGGCTTTGCTGCTCGACTTAATCCTTTAAAAGAAAAAGTTTATCTGAATAAAGTGGAGGTGAGTTAAGGAAGATTTTAGTAAGTGCTGCTTTTATAATCTTTGCACTAGCCCACAGATGCATGGTATGACGCAACACCTAACAAGAATGAGCACACCTATTACGGCTGCAAGAGAAGTAAGAATTGAGGCTATGATTTCTTTCCAATTACTGAACCACCTTTCTAGCCACCCTGAGAAAGGATTAGCAACTCCAGAATTTTAGCTAGTTCATTGGATAGAGCGGTAAGTCTTTGTAAGGCACTTGTTATGTTCCCAGAGGGGCAGTGCTGTTTGGGATAAGGTACAACACTGAGTTTTAATCATAACACAAACACCACCTTTTTCTGCTAATATCATATCTAGGGTCATTCTGTTTTCCCAGGCCATCTGGCTAGTGGGACCCAATTGTTCTGCTATTCCTTTGACAGCATCCCTGGTGTAATTAATAAACTGCTGCTGATTATAATAGATGTAATTTATCCAATCTACATTTTTATTAATCATCACCCACGAAAATATTGACTTAAATCCTGCAGCTATTTGATCTCGGGCTTTAAATTCATCTGGTACTCCTCGTGGAACTCCAGTAGCATTTATATAAACACGGGGGTCAAAGGACCCATGTAAAGCACTTCTTTTACAATTTTCTTTTTTATCGTGTTGACAGAATGCTAGGGTGAAAGGGATGACAACTGGACTAGGGCACGAGTGCTGCTCTAATTACTTGGCAGAGTATCCAGCAATGGTCTCCTGCAATACCACCACACATCTGCTCCGGGATGAACAAGGGCAGATTGATTGGTAAGCTCTTGAAAAAGCTTGGTTTCACTGCACTCTGTTAAGTCTCCAAGAAATGCTAACTTTTCCCCCCTGCCGTGAAGGCACAGGTGAAGTTAACATCAGGGGCTGGAAGCCAGACGGCCCTCCGGGCTGATCCACAGGGCTCTTGACTTCAGGAAACAACGGTGAAAGGGAACAGCAGTGAAAGAGTTTTGCATGACTCATTGCCCCAGGCTGTGGGGTTCTGGAAGAGAGCTACCACATAGCTCATGCCCTGTCCATGAGAGGACCACCCAAGAGGAAAGGGGACAATTTGGGTCTCTGGCCTGCCTGTCGCACAAGCAGTCACTTTTGTTTAGCATGCGAACAGAATATTTAATCCATTTCAGTCAAGTATTTACGGCCTGGTACTCTGTTTCAATTGCTGTAGTTCGTTTTAAATCTATAACTTCTACAACAGCTACTTTGGTTTTATCATTGGGTACATAACAAAAGAAGGTCTGGTTAGCAGAGAACTTAGGAGAGGGAGAACGGGTTGCAGAAGGTGAGGAGGCAATGAAGCACATTTCAAAGGATCCTGTGGTGTCCTTCCCTGAGACTTCTGCTCCTATACCATAGAAACGGTGCTCTAGGGAGCAGAGGTGGTAATCTGTACTGGAAACATTGGTTCATCTGACAATGAGGCGGTCCATCCTTGCTCCTTGGTAGTCCATAAGACATTAGACCAGCTGTGGCATAAAAGTTCTGTTCTTGGAGGGCAAGATTCCCAGTTCATACTGGGATCATCATCAAAATCTTCCCAGACTAACTGATCTCGTTTAACAGATTTTCAGTCTGAGGAGAGCCAGGAAGGACAAAGATACTTTTCTGAAGTGGAAAGTTGCCTCTGATTTGGCAAATCTCCACAGACCATCGCAAGGCAAGCATCAAAACTAATAGTTTGGGGCAAACTTGACCTAGTTACATTAATAACGAGAGGACTAGCAATAGAAGGGGAAAAGAAAGAGATGCAATATAAGAGAATCAAACCCATTTAGCTTTAGCTTGGTTGGAGTTGGCCCTGGAATAGCTGTCCATGATTCTGGAGGGGGTGGTGCTCTTTAGACCCAGGTGTGATGAGTCCATCCTCTTTCTGTTGTTCGAACTGTGGTCTCGGTGGTTAGAAGCACTAGGTAGGGTCCTTCCCAAGCCAGTTCCAGTTTCCCTTCCCTCCAACTTTTGACGAGGACATGGTCCTCAGGTTGATGTTGGTGTACTGGAAACTCTCGGGGTGGTACCTGTGCTAAAAGACCTTTAGTTCTGAGGGAAGAGAAAGTGGAAAATAAACCAAGTATATAATTTCTGAGAAACTGATCTTTTGTTTTGAACTTGGGAATGTCAGCAGTGGAGTGCAAACAGGGCAACCTACATAACATTTCATAAGGGGATAAGCCAACATCTCTCCGAGGAGCAGTTCAGATTCTCAACAGGGCAATGGGAAAGCATCTATCCATGGCAACCAAGCCTCTAAGACTAATTTGGTTAGGTGGCTTTTTTGTTGTTGTTGTTGAGACCAAGTCTCACTCTGTCGCCCAGGCTGACGTGCAATGGCGTAATCTTGACTCACTGCAACCTCCACCTCCCAGGTTCAAGCGATTCTTCTGCCTCAGCCTCCCTAGTAGCTGGGACTACAGGCATGTGCCACCACGCCAGGCTATTTTTTTGTATTTTTAATAGAGATGGGGTTTCACCATATTGGCCAGGCTGGTCTTGAACTCCTGACCTCGTGATCTGCCTGCCTTGGCCTCCCAAAGGGCTTTTAAAAAAATAGTTTGGTTCATTCTTTCCACTCTTCTTGATGAAGGTGGCTGCCAGGGAGTATGATATTCCCATGTTATATCCAGTACCTGGGTTAATTTCTTAATGACGTACAGTGAAATGAGTCCTGAATCAATGTTTTCTATTAATCTAAACCTGAGTATAATATTTTCAAGTAATGCTTTGACTACATTATTATCAGTTGTACTTGAAAAGGAAATAGCTTCTATCCAATGAGTAAGGTGATCTATTATACTAATAAATACTTTAGATGACCAATTGGAGGCACCTCTGTGTAGTCAATCTGGATACTTTGGAATGGACTTAAGCCTGGACTCCTTCCCCCAAGGGGTAATCTTTTACTAAGCAATTGTCTGTAACCTGTTTAGCCAGTCTGTAAATTACTATGTACCCATCAACTCTGACAAATGCATCACACATGGCTTGGGGCCTCCAGTAGGTGCCTTGATGCAGTCGGAACAAGACTTCCCTCATAGGGGGTTTGGATAACATTTCTTCCTGGTCTAGCAATATCCACTTTCCTTCTGAATTCTCTTTAGCACCTATTTTTGTTGGTTTTTAAACCAAAGAAAGCCAAACACTATTTTATATTTGATAATGCTTCCTATATGATTTTATATTGGATAAGCTAAATTTCACCTTTATATTAGTGTGCTATTAATGTTAAACTCAATTTTAATAAAACCTTGTAGACATATTTATCCAATTTTAATGTCTGACCATAAGGTAAAATTGTTATAGACTCTTTTTAACGGTTTATAGTTTTTGTTAAAGAGCAGGTTAGTGCTTTAAGAAAAACCCATTGTGCTTTTATTTTAATGTCCAGTTCACAGAAAAACTGGATGATACCCCTTTAACTTTAGCCAATATGTTTACACACAGAATTTCCTTTACAATTAACGTTTCAAAACTTGCTTAAACCTTGAAAATAATTTTTTAACCTTTTAATGTAGGTAAAAATCCACATTCTTATGCCTCCTTTTAATCCTTTTACCAAAAGTATATTTTACTTCCTTACATATCTTGCACATAAACTGTTTCTTCAATAGTTTTACATTCAGAAGGCCTAATTACTTTTAAATTATACAACATTTCTTGCATAAATTCCCTTTTATAACATTTTTCACGACTTTCACAGACAATCTTTGGCATGACTTAACTTTCTGACTTGTTGTAAACATCCCCTTCTTTAAACAACCAGTTAATTTATTTTAGGATGAGAATTTACCATATAAGATTCCTTTTACATAAATTCTCCTTTTTTTTAAATGTCAAAGATGATAACTGTTTTTTCCCAAAGCAAACTTCCTTCATGTCTGTGGACTAGACTGCCCAAGGCCACAAGATTAGAGGTTAAGATAACACACGTTACACTGTTAACTTTCAGCAAATGTTATTTTTGTTGAAAACCTTGTGAGTTTGGGATTTTAATTAAAGGAAGCCTTTTTTGGTGTCCTGGGACATGGACAATAGTTATTTCTTTTGGCAACTGAAGGTTATTTAATACTTGGGTGATTAATTCCTCGTGGACCAGGTCTTGGCCTTTGCTGTTAATAAGACCTGGTTCAATCCAAATTTTTCCAAATGTATGAGCCACTCCAAAGGCGTACTTAAAATTGGTATAGCTGCTTCCTTCCTGGTTCTGTAAGTACTTTAAGGCTTGGCTGAGTGCAAACAGCTCACACGTTTCAGCAGACCAATTATTAGGCAATTTTCCTAACTGTATCTCTACACCTTTAACCATTGTTCCCTATTTCTCATTCGGACTTGGACATAATGGTGTGTGAAAAAGAGCCCCCTGTGACTGTTACCTCTTTATAATGGAATGTTAAGCAACCCCTCAGAAAGTAGGGAGTAGTCAATCAAATCTCTGTAACTACGTCTCAGCCTTTGTCGGTCGAAGGGTCAGAGCCCCGGCATCAGAAAGTCGTCAACTCAAGGGCTGATAAGAAGAATTTACCAACAACAGTATAGGTCTGAAAAAGGAAAGTTTTATTAGAAAGAAAGAACACTGCAGAAGAGTGCAGTGAGGTGCCTCAGCGAGAGAGGACTGGGAACGCTGTGGTGGATATTCCTTAGGAGCATTTATGAACCCTAAGGCGAAAACTTGAGGGTAATTTGGACCATACTAGCCACGGAGGTTATGACAACTGGTTACATTTGTAGTTATTTTGGTGCCTTAAGGTCAGCAAGGATTGCACAATGAGTTTCACATATAAATTCTGGTTACTACAAAATTTTTGAAAGACGCCTGGAACCAGATGCCGGCTTTAGACATGTTGATGAAGACTCAAACTCTGTAAAATATTTGAGGAGATTTATTCTGAGTGAAATATGAGTGACCATGGACCATGACACAGCACTCAGGAGGTCCTAAGAACATGTGCCCAAGGTGGTTTGGGCGCAGCTTGGTTTTATACATTTTAGAGAAGCATGAGGCATCCATCAAATACATTTAAGAAATACATTGGTTTGGTCCAGAAAGGCAGGATAACTCAAAGTGGGAGCTTCCAGACTATAGGTAAATTTAAACATTTTCTGGTTAACAATTGGTTGAGTTCGTCTAAAGACCTGGGATCAATAGAAGGGAAATGTTTAGGTTAAGAAAAAATATTGTGGAGACTAAGGTTCTTTTGAAGTCTTATAGTGGCTGCCGATAGAGACAACAGATGACAAATGTGTCCTATTCAGACTTTTGAAAGCTGCTAGACTCAAAAAAAAAAAAAAAGCTGCCAGACTCTTAGTTAATCTCAGAGGGCCTGGAAGAAAGATCTAACTATATTAGGCCTGGAAGAAAAAGATCTAGCTATATTAATAGAGATTCTTTACAGAATGTGTGTCCCCCCACAAAGGACAACTTAGCAGCGCCATTTCAAGATATGGCAAAGAAACATGTTTTTGGGTAAAATATTTTTACTTTCTTCTTTGTCACATGATGTTATGCCAGAGTCATATTGGAAAGTAAGTCAGGATATATAGGGTTAAATAAAACCCATCTGATGAGAATTAATGGTTTGTAGGGCATGACTCCCCAGACCTCTTAGATAGGAATTTAAGCAAAATAAAATCAGAACTTAGTCCTTATAATCGAGAAATAACCATAAAAATGGCCAACCCTATGGAGTAGCCATTCTTTTATTCCTTTACTTTCCTAATAAATTTTCTTTTGCTTTGCACTGTGAACTCTCCCTGAATTCTTTCTTGTGTGAGATCCAAGAACCCTCTCTGGGGGTCTGGATTGGGACCCCTTTCCAGTAACAATTATACTGCTAAATTCCTCAGATAAGGAGCTTTTGTCTCGGGGGCTGCTTGATGGTCACCAGGTGATTTTTGCTCTCCTCACACCTTTGTTCAGCTTCTCTGTTTTTACCTATGTACAGGACTCTCAGATTTGGCCACTGGGGAGAGCAAAGTTCACCTGGTGACCATCAAGCAGACCGTTCAGAGACAAAACTCCTTATCAGAACTCCTTATTCAGAAGTAATTAGACTTCCCTATTATCTAAAGTAGGCATCTCATTCCAGCCTTCTTTCCTCCAAATTTATAAGTAACTAGAATTTCTATGCATCTTTGGAATGCATGGATATCAAAACTCATTGTGCTGAAAATTTGCATCTGTAAAGAATCTCTGTTAACATAGCTGGATCTTTTTCTTCCAGGCCCTCCCAATCCTGAAGAGATTAACTAACGGTCTAACACCTTTTAAAGGTCTGAATAGGAAACATTTGCCATCTATTGTCTCTAAGGGCAGCCACCATAAGCCTTCAAAAGAACCTTGGTCTCCACAATCTTTTATCATAACCTGAACATGAGTCCCTTGCTGACATTAAGGCATTGAAACCACCTTTGCAAAATTATTACAGACAGCATCATTGCAGGAATCCAGGACACTGGAGTAGAGAATGTTCCAAACCTTTGGGTTACGAGCCACCCCCAGGACCTTGTCCTCATTGCAAACAAGAGGGTCATTGTGATATGGAAGGGGGGCAGGGGAGTGCTGAGTACAGAAATGTAGGGTTCCTGGTGATGGCTCCACCCTTGGGCCTGTGCCTGCAGACCTAAGTAAGAACAGGCACTCCTGTTTTCATGCCTGAATGTTGTATTTTCCAAGACCACTCTGGCCCACCACACCCGCATCCTGTGTCCATATTGTTAAATATGAATTCTATATTTCTCTTCAAAGAATTTATATGTCAGTGTGTTCAATTCTTTGCCTTCTACTTTTAAACTTAACTTCCTCGTAAAGCAACCTTTTCCGATTACCTATTCCACCCTGACTCATTCCGATTACCTACTTCACCCTGACTCATGCTGGTTACCTGCTACCTGCTCCACCCTGACTCATTATTCTCCACACTGCATAACCATTTTTTTCCCGCCAAAGCACTCACCCCATCACTCTCTTTAAATTAGCCATTCAGAATTAGTTTAGCCTGTGCAGTCTAATCCTAGCCAATAGGGGAATGACACAGCAGCAGGGGCCACGTGCATCAGGGATACAACCCCTTTCCCTCCCTTGTCCAGGTGTGCACTCACCATTGCTTTATCTGGAGGGCGCACCCTTCTATAGAAGTACCTTGCCTTGCTGAGAATTAAAAAGAAAATTTTATATTCAAGTACTATTTCTTTTGCAGCACTGAAACTTTATATATAACAATTTAGGGGCTCGCTCGTGATTACATTCCCTGCTGGGGCGGTCTTTTTTTCTCTCTTGTGAAGAGGCATGCGCCCCACCCCTTGTGGCGGCCTCAGAGGGGAGAAATCAGAACCCACCCAGTGCAAGGAATAACCTAAGCTTTCAGCAATGTGGGGGAAAAAAATGGCCAGCAACCTAGCTTAAAGGATTCTCACATACTGCAGCGATGACTCTGCACACAGACCAAGGAAGGAGAAGCCGTGGGAGCTGGTAAAGTATTTCCTTGGTGGTCAGGACCAAGGTCAGAAAGCCACAGGGGTGGTGGGTGGTGAAGTACTCCTTGGTCAGGGTAGCTTCGAGGTTAAAATGAGGTGAGACATCCCCACTGGGGGGGATTGAACCTCACACAAACCTCCAGTAGTAGAAAAGGCAAGAAATTTCCAGTGGGGAAATTGAGCCTCACCCCAAAAGTCCAGTAAGGGAAACTGAACCTTGAACCTTACCCCAAAACCATCAAGATGGGAAATATCCCAAGCAAGACAGGGAGCGAGGGGGATAAAGATGGTAACAAAGATATCCCTCCGGAGAGCCCCTAGGTCTCATGCTAAAACACCAGAAGGATCATGAAAGGACTAAACATAGGAAACAGCAACAAATGATAAAATATTGCTGTTCTATTTGGACTCAGAGACCCATCCTCAAACCCTCAATCTTTTGGCCAAAGTTTGGGTCGAATGAGAATGTAATGTGTCAGCTTCTAATCTGATATGTTAATGATAAAAGTCCAGTGTCTCAAGAAGAACGAGGCTATGTCCTTTGTTGGAGGCAAGGATCTGCCCTCCTTTTTCCCTTAAAAACAAATAGGGAAAAACCCAATCTGGCACCTCAAAATGAAAAGTCAGAGGAGCCAGCTTTCATGCCTAAAGACTCCAGTGCATGGGATCCCCTAGACTACCTTCCCCCACTCAGCGTCCCCAATCTTTACCCTCAGACAGCCACTGCTGCCTCAGATCTCGTTCCAAATTCCCCCTCTGCTCATGTTATCCCTCTTCCTTATAACCCTGACTCTTGGGAATTACCGTTCCACCAGCCTGTTCTCTCCCAACCTAAAGACCCCTCTCCAAAAGGACTCCAGCCTGAGGTAGAACAATGTAATAAAGATATTCAGAATTTCCCATTTCCTTCCGTACCTAAGAGGTCAGCCCCAACCCTCTTTCCTTTGAAAGAGGTACCACAAGGAGTGGGAGGGGGGGCCGTTGGCTTTGTAAATGTTCCCTTAATCAGTTCAGAAGTCCAAAATTTTAAAAAGGAGCGTAAACTGCTGCTAGATGACCCTTACAGAGTGGCAGACCAAATTGACCAATTCTTAGGACCTCAGTTATACACTTGGGTTGAGTTAATGTCCATCTTGGGAATCCTCTTTTCAGGGTAAGAAAGGAGTATGATTCATAGGGCTGCTATGGTAGTTTGGGAATGTGAGCACCCTCCTGGTGAAAACGTTCCTACTGCGGACCAGAAATTCCCTGCCCAAGACCCCTAGTGGGACAATAACAATGCAGATCACTGGGAAAATATGCAGGACCTAAGGGAGATAATAATAAAAGGAATTCAGGCATCAGTACCCCGTACCTGAAATTTTTCTCAAGCATTTGATATACAACAGGAAAAAGATGAAGGGCCTTTGAGATTCCTAGACAGACTGAGTGAGCAAATGAGGCAATATGCAGTCCTTATTATTTGGATGATCCACTTGGGCAAGGAATGTTGAAACTCCAATTTGTCATTAAAAGTTCGCCAGACATTTCAAAAAAAAGTTACAAAAATAGACAATTAGGAAGACCATCCCCTAAGTGAGCTTCTCAGGGAAGCTCAGAAAGTATACATGAAAAGAGACAAAGTAAAACAGAAACAAAAGACAAAACTTATGTTTTCCACCTTCAAACAGATGGCTCCAAACACAAGTACTTCTAGATAGAGTTTCCAAACCCTCTTTTAAAGGACTCCAGCCTCCATCTGGAGGACCAAGGTCCTTGTCTACCAGACCCCCTAAAGAGTATGGGGGAGCAGGGTTAAAGAATCCCAGAACTAAGAGGGAGGAAGGACAAGATAGGTGCCATAGATGTGGAAGAACAGGCCTCTTCAAGAGAGGATGTCCTGAACTAAGAAAGGAGAAAGAAATCCTTTAACTCATGACTTTCAAGGAAGAATAGGGGGGCCAGGGGCTCTGTCTCTTTTATCTTGAGTCCCACCAGGAGCCCTTGATACATTTGGAGGTGGGACCTAAACATGAACTTAAACACCTTTTTGGTTGATTCAGGGGCTGCTTGCTCCTCTGTTTCCCCCCATCTAATGTTGTCTCCTCCTCAGAGGAACTTTTAGTCTTCAGGGTAAAAGGGAAAGGATTAAGAGCAAAAGTTTTAGAAAGCACGGAAGGTAGATACCAGGATTGCTCAGCTTCTATTCAGTTCTTGTTAATCCCTGAAGCAGGAACTAATTTACTGGGGAGGGATTTTAATGTTAAAGTTGGGTATAGGTCTACAAGTCAGCCCAAGAGGATTCCTCACCTCATTAAACCTACTCACCACTGCAGATGAAAAATATATTCATCCTAATGTCTGATCCAAAGAAGGAAACCAAGGGAAACTCCAAGTTCCTCTGATCCACATCAAACTAAAAAACCCAGGAGAAGTAGTAAGAAGGAAGCAATACCCTATTCCCCTAGAAGGTAGGATAGGGTTGAAACCTATAATCGAAGGCCTTATTTAGGATGGACTTCTCGAGCCCTGTATGTCCCCTTATAACACCCCAACACAGCCAGTCAAGAAATCAGATGGGTCATACCAGTTAGTACAGGATCTTAGAGCTATCAAACAAATAGTCCAGACTATCCACCCTGTTGTCCCCAATCCTTACACCATTCTTAGCAAGATTCCATATAATCATCAATGGTTTACTGTAATAAATTTGAAGGATGCTTTTTGGGCATGTCCCCTGGCTGAAGATAGCTGAGATATATTTGCTTTTGAGTGGGAGGATCCGTACTCAGGGCGGAAACAACAATATCGATGGACAGTCTTGCCCCAAAGGTTCACAGACTCCCCTAATATTTTTGGCCAAATTTTAGAACAAGTACTAGAAAAAGTTGTCATCCCAGAACAAATATGCCTTCAGTACGTGGACGACATTCTAATATCTGGGGAAGATATAGAGAAGGTAACTGACTTCTCTACACATATTCTTAACCATTTGCAGTTTGAGGGGCTACGAGTCTCAAAAAGAAAGCTTCGGTATGTAGAGCCTGAAGTTAAATATTTAGGCCACTTAATAAGTGCAGGCAAGCGAAGAATAGGGCCTGAACGAATTGAGGGAATCGTGTCCCTACACTTACCTCAAACTAAACAAGAACTCAGGAAATTTTTAGGGCTAGTAGGATACTGCTGCTTATGGATTGACTCATATGCACTGCACAGTAAACTGTTATATCAAAAACTTGCCCAGGAGAAGCCTAACCGTCTCCTGTGGACTTCTGAGGAAGTTGATCAAGTTGAGAGGTTGAAGGAAAGGCTCATGATTGCCCCGTTTTAGCCTTACCCTCCCTAGAAAAGCCATTCCACCTTTTTGTTAATGTGGACAGTGGGGTAGCTTTAGGAGTGCTGACTCAAGAACTCAGAGGCCACCGGCAGCCCGCAGCCTTCCTATCAAAGGTCTTAAACCCAGTCACTTGTGGATGGCCTCAATGCATCCAGTCCCTCGCTGCTACAGCAATACTAGTTGAGGAAAGCAGAAAATTAACCTTTGGAGGAAAATTGACATTAAGCACGCCTCACCAAGTTAGAACTATCTTAAACCAGAGAGCAGGGAGATGGCTTACTGACTTGAGAATCTTAAAGTATGAGGCCATTCTGTTAGAAAAGGATGATTTAACATTGACCACTGATAATTCACTCAACCCAGCAGGTTTCCTAACAGGGAATCCAGATCTAAGGAGGGAACACATATTTAGATTTAATTGATTATCATACAAAGGTTTAACCAGACCTAGGAGAAACCCCCTTCCGGACTGGACAGCACTTACTAATAGATGGTTCCTCCCAGGTGATTGAGGGAAAAAGACAAAATGGGTATTCAGTGATTGATGGAGAAACTCTTGTAGAAATAGAGTCAGGAAAATTGCCCAACAGTTGGTCTGCTCAAACGTGTGAGCTGTTTGCACTCAGCCAAGTCTTAAAGTACTTACAGAACCATGAAGGAACCACCTATACAGATTCCAGGTATGCCTTTGGAGTGACCCATACATTTGGGAAAATTTGGACTGAACGAGGTCTCATTAATAGTAAAGGTCAAGACCTTGTTCACACAGAGCTGATCACCCAAGTATTGAATAATCTTCAGTTGCCGGAAGAAATAGCTATTGTCCATGTTCCCAGACACCAGAAAAGCCTTTCTTTTGAAAGTCGAGGAAATAACCTAGCAGATCAGGTAGGCAAGCAGGCTGCTGTGTCTTCTGAAATGCATAGTTTTCATTTAACTCCCTACCTCCCTCCTCCTACCATAATCCCCATTTTCTCTTCCACTGAAAAAGAGAAACTAATAAAAATAGGTGCTAAAGAGAATTCAGAAGGAAAGTGGATACTGCCAAACCAGAGAGAAATGTCTAAGCCCCTTATGAGGGAAGTCTTATCCCAACTACATCAGGGGACCTATTTGGGGCCCCAGGCCATGTGTGACACAGTTCTCAGAGTTTATGGTTGTATAGGAATTTACACCCTGGCCAAACAGGTTACAGATAGTTGCTTAATATGTAAGAAAAGTAATAGACAT
This sequence comes from Macaca mulatta, assembly GCF_049350105.2. Lineage (NCBI taxonomy): Eukaryota > Metazoa > Chordata > Mammalia > Primates > Cercopithecidae > Macaca > Macaca mulatta. The sequence goes on along the minus strand of NC_133415.1, from coordinate 83,344,764 downwards.
ACTATAAAAAGATTACCTCTCAGGGGAAGGAATCCAGGCTAAAGGCCGTTCCAAAGTATCTAAGTTGATTACAGAGCAATGCCTCCAATAGGTCATCTAAAATAGTGATAGTAGACCACCTCACTCACTGGGTTGAAGCTATTCCCTTTTCAAATGCAACAGCCAATAATGTAGTTAAGGCCCTAATTGAAAATATAGTACCCAGGTTTGGACTAATGGAAAATACTGACTCAGACAATGGAACTCATTTCACCACACACATTATTAAAAAGATATCCCAAATATTAGACATTAGATGGGAACACCATACTCCCTGGCACCCATCCTCATCAGGGAGAGTAGAAAGAATGAATCAGACTCTAAAGAACTACTTAACCAAATTAGTCTTAGAGACTCGGTTGCCATGGACCAAGTGTCTTCCTATTGCTGTGCTGAGAATTCGAACTGCACCATGGAAAGACATTGGTCTTTCTCCTTATGAGATGCTCTATGGGTTACCCTATTTGCACTCCACTGCTGATATTCCTACCTTGGAAACAAACGATCAATTCCTTAAAAATTATATACTTGGTCTATCTTCTCCTTTCTCTCTTAAAACTAAAGTCTACTAGCACAGGTGCCACCCTTGGAGTTCCCGGTGCATCAGCATCAGCCTGGGGATCACGTCCTCATCAAGAGCTGGAAAGAGGAGAAGCTTGAGCCAGCCTGGGAAGGTCCTTACTTAGTGCTCATAATACTGAAACTGCAGTCCACACAGCAGAGAGAGGATGGACTCACCACACCCGAGTCAAGAAAGCGCCGCCCCCTTCAGAGTGGTGGGCCACAGTCCCAGGGGAAAACCCCACCAAACAAGCTAAGAATTTAACTCTCTTTCATCTAGTCTATTACTCTTTTTTCTTTCCTCACTCTATTGCTGACCATCTGGTTATTAACATAACCAAGTCAATTTCACCTCAAACTATTACATTTGATGCTTGCCTTGTTATACCCTGTGGGGATTTGTCAAGCCAAAGACAGCTCTCTACTTCAGAAAAGTACGTCTGTCCCTCCTGGCTCTCCTCAGTCTAGGCATCAGTGAATTGGGACCATTTAATCTGAGGATATTTCTATAAAGACCCCAGTGGCAACCAGGAGTCTTCCCCCTACGATTAGAGCTTTTATGCTGTAGTTGGTCCAATGTTCTGTGGACCACCAAAGAGCAAGGATGGACTGCCCCAACCAGTTTTTGTAATTTCCTAAAACCTGATAATTAAAACCTGATAATTAAATCTGATAATTAAAAAGAAAACTTTATATTCGAGTGCTATTTATTTTGTGGCACCGAAACTTTATATATAACAATATAAACCTGAGGCCTTGGCAGGCACACACACAGAAGCAGCTGAATATCAAGAGGAGCAGAGGAATGGAGTGGCAGAGAATGGCAGAGAGCACTCGAGAGTGGCAGAGCAGCATGGCAGAGAGGGAGGGAAGAGGCGTCTGAACGTTGGAAGCCACCTTCACTGCTCAATAAAGTCTCCGCATGTATCACCTTTCAAAGAGTTCATGTGACCTGATTAATCCAGTATGCCAGACAAGAATCTGGGGAAGTTAACATTCAGCCATCCCCGGATGGCAAGGCTAAAGGAGCACACTGTAACATATACCCAGTTGGGCTCCAGCACCTGTCCATTTGCATGCTCCCCCTTCCCTCTCCCTCAAGGGTTTGAGCAGTGGGGTGACCAAACAGGCGAGCCACACCCCCTGTTGCATGTCCTGTAAGGAGAATCAAGGAACTCTCCTGCTTCAATTGGAAGAACAAGTGTCCCTCTCTCTCTCATGGTGGGGGGCCACCTGTTCCTTCTGAGCTATCACAGCCACAACCTCACCAACCTACTTGACAAGGGAGTCTGGCAGAACAAGGGCAAGGGCAGGGAGAAGCACCTCTAACTCTATTCCTGGATAATAATCAAGCCTCTAAAAGTCATCCTGGGACCGGGCGCAGTGGCTCATGCCTATAATCCCAACACTTTGGGAGGCTGAGATGGGTGGATCACCTGAGGTTAGGAGTTCGAGACCAACCTGGCCAACAGGGTGAAACCCTAACTGTACTAAAAATACAAAAACAATTAGCTAGGCATGGTGGCAGGTGCCTGTAATCCCACCTACTTGAGGGGCTGAGGCAGGAGAATCACTTGAACCTGGGAGGCGGAGGTTGCAATGAGCTGAGACTGTGCCACTATGCTCCAGCCTGGGCGACAGAGTGAGACTCTGCCTCAAAATAAATAAATAAATAAATGAATGAATAAATAAATAAATAAATAAATAAAATCATCCTCTAGGGCTTTGAGGTCGTTCAAGCCCCTATTTTTTCCATCTCTGTGGATGAGCCTCTGTTAAATCTGACTGTGGCTGAACAAGAGACAATGTTCCTAATAGATATAGGGACCAGTTATTCAGCTTTAAGTGTTTATTACAACCTAATGTGCTAGTCCTCCATTTCATTACGGGTATTGATGATAAACTCCAATGAGGCTGTTTCACACTGCCACTCCCTTGTAAAATGAAAGGCTATTCCTTTACCCATTCTTTAGTCCTGCCAAGCTGCCCTGTTTCTTTATTAGGTCACAATTTACTTACAAAATTATAAGCGAATTTACAGTTAAGACCTCACCTTCTAGCTGTATTAACTCACACTTCACCAAAAAACTGCTGCAGTCTATTGAACTTCACATTTTAAAATAAGCACTGGCCAGGCACAGTGGCTCACGCCTGTAATCCCAGCACTTTGGGAGGTTGAGGCGGGTGGATCACTTGAGGTCAGGAGTTCGAGACCAGCCTGGCCAATATGGTGAAACCCTGTCCCTACTAAAAATACAAAAAGTAGCTGGGCATGGTGGCACACACCTGTAATCCCAGCTACTTAGGAGGCTGTGGCAGGAGAATCACTTGAACTTGGGAATTGGAGGTTGCAGTGAGCCGAGATTGTGCCATTACACTCCAGCCTGGGCATCACAATGAGACTCTATCTTAAAAAATAAAATAAAAAAATTTAAGAAGTACCTTTTGAGGTTTAAAATACTTCTATTCCTGGCTATTCAAGATCAGCTGCTCCCATCGTCAATCAGTGTAAAAATGCCAGTAAGAGGCCGGGCGCAGTGGCTCACACCTGTAATCCCAGCACTTTGGGAAGCCAAGGTGGGTGGATCACCTGAAGTCATGAGTTCATGACCAGCCTGGCCAACATGGTGAAACCCCACCTGTACTAAAAATACAAAAATTACCCAGGTGTGGTGGCAGGCACCTGTAATCCTAGCTACCAGGGAGGCTGAGGCAGAGGAATCACTGGAACCTGGGAGGCAGAGGCTGCAGTGAGCCAAGATCACGTCACTGCACTCCAGCCTGGGTGGCATAGCAAGATTCCGTCTCAAAAAACAAACAAACAAAAAATGCCAATAAGTTCCCTAGAACTCCCAATATCCCTTGAAATCAAAAGCACAAAAAGGATTAAAATCCTCTAATAACACAATTTTTAACCCATTGATTATTGCACCATGCAACTCCTGCAATACTCCCATTTTATCTGTAAAGAACTGAGATGGCTCCTACTGACTAGTACAGGACCTTAGAATTACTAATTAAGCTGTTAATCCTATTCATGCTATTGTCCCAAACCCTTACACCCTTTTCATACATATTCCCTTCACCACAGCTTGGTTTACTGTACTTGATCTCAAGGACACCTTTTTCTGCATTTCTGTACACCCACATAGCCAATTTTTGTTCACTTTTGAATGGCAAGACTCAGATACTCAAATAACTCAACAGTTAACTTGGGACAGTCATGCCGCAGGGATTCAGAGACAGCCCCCATTTTTCTGGGCAGGCCCTAGCTGAAGACCTGTGCATCCTACACTTTCTCCCAGACAGCAGTCTACTCCAGTACGTGGATGACCTACTAATCTGTAACCCTAACAAGGCTGTTTCAGACCAAAATACAGTATTAGCACTAAATAAAATTGCTGATGGTGGGTACAAATTATTTCCTTCTAAGGTGCAAGTATCTGCACAATGGGTTCAGTATTTGGGTCTTATTTTAGCCCCCCATACAAAGAGCCTCTCTAGTGCTCTTAAAGATCTTATCTTAAACATGACAACCCCAATAACCCCAATCATTTTGGTCCTTCTGGGGTGTGGCTGGGTTTTGTAGAATATAGATTTATTCATTTGGAGTAAGAGCAAAACCTTTACATGAAGCCCTCAAGGGAACTGAGGAAAAACCTCTATCCTGGAGTGATGATATGAAGCATGCTCTAAACAGTTTAAAACAGGCTTTAATCTTGGCCCTGGCCTTAACTTTACCAAATCTGGCTAAACTGTTTTTTGTTTATTTGTTTGTTTTTTTTTTTTTTGTTTTTTTTGTTTTTTGGTATGTACATGAACAAGGGGAAAAAGTTTTGGTAGTTTAAGCCCAAGATCTGGGGTCCTCTAAGTGCCCTATAGTGTATTTTTCAAAAACTTTAGACCTAGTATCTCAGGAAGGCACTCCATCCTACCCCCACTCACCACCACCTGCTTAAAGCCTTAACAGTAGTGGCCCTCTTAGTCCAAGAAGCTTCAAGAATATATTACCTGCCCCTTCTGAACCCTTATGGCTTTGCAACACTGCCAATAATTATTTACACCCTTTTTGAGCTTTGACCCTATGCCACCTTGGTAATTCTCTTCATTATGGTGATTGTACTCTGGGAATAATAGCTCTCACCCAAGTCACTGTCTTGAACATAACTTCCAATCTATAATTCCATTCTAGAAGAAAATGGGTCTAGGATTTATCGTGGCCATAGTTATGCAAACTATCACAACTCTTGCCCCTTGAGGAGGTTTTGCTTACTATGAAATCACACTATGGTAATTTACTGCCTGTCCTGAGATATCCTTAGCAAAACCTGGCACATGTCTGTCAGCGCTAGAAAAGTCTTTAGACTGTAAAAGGAAAATAAATCTCGACCCCAAAATCGCTAAGCCAAAAGGAAAAGACAAGTTGGGAACTGCATCGGGCAAACTGCCTCCCATTCTATGCCTAGATAAGATAGCTACAAAGATTTTAAAAAGCTACATTACCTCCCTCACAGTGTTCCCACAGGAAATTCCTTGTAGACATAGGACAGACAGAACTCAAAAGTCATCCCTCTGCTCATGGGAGACAAATGCATATTTGATGGCTTCCTTTGCACTGTTGTTTCACTAAGCCAGACTAAGGCATACGTGACTATTCCTGTAAATTGCGTATTCAGTGAAAGGTTAATCGGAAGCTCAAAAGAATGCAACCCTTTGTCTTTTACCTACTTATGATCTGGAAGCCCCCTCCCCACTTTGAATTGTTCCACCTTTCTGGACCAAACCAATATACATCTTATATATATTGATTGATGTCTCATGTCTCCCTAAAATGTACAAAACCAAACTGTGCCCTGACCACCTTGGGTACATGTCATCAGAACCTCCTGTGTCAAGAGTGTGTTTATAACTCTGGCAAAATAAACTGTCTAAATTAATTGAGACTTGTCTCAGATACTCCTGGTTTACAAATTGGCCATCCAAGGAAGGGACTTGGAGTGGATATGACCCTGGCCTTTGACAAATATATTGGTGCTTGGTGCTGGGTTGAGCTCTCTTTATGTCTCAAACCAATAGGACAACTGGCTGAGGCCTGGGAGCCCCCCTCCAGATAATTCTTGATCTCCCCAAATTTGGTCAAGATATAAAGTTTATTTTGCTGTACAACTCTTTTTTCGTGGGTTTTATTTGCTTCCAACGAGGAAGGCAAGGTTTCCTGCCTCCATGATGATGGAAGACAGGTTGAATTGGAAATTTTATCTTGATGAAGTTAATATTAACAACCAGCTGGTCTTAATTACTGAGCATTAGACTGCTCAGTAATCATATTGTTGGGTTTTGTTCTTTTTTGTTCTGTCTTTCTTCCATCAGATTTTACCAAGTTTACCTGGTTTCATCAAATCTGAATGAGAATTTCAAATTTTGGGGAACAAGGCCTCTCTGAATTGGCTAAAATTCCTCACAGCTGCAAAAGGAAAAAAAACAAAAAACAAAAAACCACCACTACCATGAACTTGGTTTCTGTGTTTGCTTTCTGACATAGGAAAAAAAAAAAAATTGGCTGGGTGTGGTAACTCCCGCCTGTAATCCCAGCACTCAGGGAGGCTGAAGTGGGTGGACCACCTGGGGTCAGGAGTTAGAGACCAGCCTGGCCAACCTGATGAAACCCCATCTCTACTCAAAATACAAAAAAATTAGCCTGGCATGGTGGTACACTCTTGCAATCCCAGCTACTCAGGAGGCTAAGGCAGGAGAATCACTTGAACCTGGGAGGTGGAGATTGCAGTGAGCCAAGATCGTGCAATTGCACTCCAGCCCTGGCAACAAGAGTGAAACTCCGTCTCCAAAAAAAAAAAAAAAAAAAAAAAAATTGTTGTTTTGTTTGCTTTTCTTTCACCCTGATTCCTCCTCCCCACTTTGTCATCTTCACTACCAAGCTACAAAGTTAGGGGTGACTGAGGACAGTAAACAGAATGTGGTCTTAGCTGGTTTTTTTCCCTCCTGGGAAGTTGTTGTTTAGGATCCTAATTCTAGTTCAGAGGTGCATTCTAAATAGGCTTCTCCATTGCCTTTCCCCCCAAAATTAATCTCACACATTGGTTTGTGTGTGCATTCACGTGAGGAACTGAACTGTCATTTTCATAGATAAATAAGAGACTGAGTTTCCTCAGCTCCAAAGAAAAAGGGCATTTTGCTAATCCCAGCAGAAAGGTACCCGAGTGACTGCAGGGCCTTGTGGGAGTGTCTGGGGGGTTGAGCCCCCAGTGACATGAAGTGGTTCTGTAGGGAACTCACAGCAAAATTAGTTTTAAAAAGGTTTGCCCAGGAAACACATATAGGAGCTGGTCACTCTGAATTTTGAGCCCTCTTGGAGGTGCTAGGCCTCTGGAGAAAACACTGAGACACCTAAGAGGGTGGTAGCAATGATTCAGTGGTGACACACTGTGGAGTCTCACCGCAACCATTACACTTCGACCTACTCCACAAAAACCCTAGGCCACTGCTCAGTTACTCCTTTAAAAAAGTGGGAAACAAATAATCTATGAATAAGGAAAAACAAGGTGTTGATGAAAAGAGTTAAACTGTGTAAAATAGTTAAAGATATTTATTCTGAACCAAATATGAGTGACCATGGCCCGTGACACAGTCCTTAGGAGGTCCTGAGGACATGAGCCCAAGGTGGTCAGGGTGCAGCTTGGTTTTATATATTTTAGGAAGGCATGAGACATCAATCAAATACATTTAAGAAATACATTGGTTTGATTCAGAAAGGCAGGACAATTCAAAGCAAGGGTCAGGGTGGGGGTGGCTTCCAGGCTATAGGCTATAGGTAAATGGGTAAATTTAAACTTTTTGTTTTGTTTTGTTTTGAGACAGTCTCACTCTTTCACCTAAGCTGGAGTGAAGTGGCACAATCTCAGCTCACTGCAACCTCTGCCCCCCTGAGTTCAAGTAATTCTCCTGCCTCAGCCTCCTGAGTAGCTGGGATTACAGGTACCCACCACCACGCCTGGCTAATTTTTGTATTTTTAGTGGAGGCAGGATTTCACCATTTGGCCAGAGTGATCTTGAACTCCTGATCTCAGGTGATCCACCTGCTTCAGCCTCCCAAAGTGCTAGGATTATGGGTGTGAGCCACTTTGCCCTAAATTTAAACATTTTCTGATTGACAATTGGTTGAGTTTGTCTAAAGACCTAGGATCAATAGAAAGTAAATGTTTAGGTTAAGATAAAAGATTGTGGAGTCCAAGGTTCTTTTGAAGCCTTATAGTGGCTGCCCTTAGAGACAATAGGTGACAAATGTTTCCTATTCAGACCTTTAAAAAGGTGTTAGACTATTAGTTAATCTCTTCAGGATTGGGAGGGCCTAAAATAAAAAGATCTAGCTATGTTAATAGAGATTCTTTACAGTTGCAAATTTCTCCCCACAAAGGACAGCTTGGCAGGGCCATTTCAAAATATGGCAAAGAAACATGTTTTGGGGTAAAATAATTAACTTTCTTCTTGGTCATGTAATGTTATGCCAGAGTCAAATTGGAAAGTAGTCATGATATATAATGTTAAATAAAATCCATCTGGTCAGAATTTATGATTTGTAGGGCATGACTCCCCAGACCCCTTAGATAGGAATTTAGGCAAGATAAAAAAAAATCAGAGCTTAGTCTTCTCATAGGAGAATGACCCCCTTTTAGGCACCCCATTTGTTTTAAGGCATCTCTACTTTGCAAGTGTTTGTGTAAAATGTACATATTATGGTCTCTTTGTGTATAATTATATCAAGGGCAATTTAGAGCTTGAAGGTTGACCTCCAACTGTAAAGTTCGTAATTTCTCTATCTCTCTGCTTGCTTTTCTTCCTGTTTTAAGTCTGCTATTACTTTTCTTTTTTTTTGAGACAGAGTCTTGCTCTGTGTCCAGGTTGGAGTGCAATGGTGCAATCTCAGCTCACTACAATCTCTGCCTCCCAGGTTCAAGCAGTCCTCCCACCTCAGCCTCCTGAGTAGCTGGGACTACAGGCATGTGCCACCACTCTTGGCTAATTTTTGTGGGTTTTTTTTTTTTTGAGATAGAGTCTTGCTCTGTTGCCCAGGCTGGAGTGCAATGGCATGATCTCAGCAAACCAATAAGTTTGTATTAATATCTCATGGCTACAGTTCTGAGGTAAAAACTATAGGATCTTTGGTTGTATGAGTATGTATGTGTGTGTTTATGCATACATAAACTTATTTCATTGTGTTTTCTAGCCACAAGGTACTGAATTGGCTTAAAGTTAAAGAATACTCACAAATTAAATAAGGCAAAATGCTTTTCAAGTTCACATGACTTAAGTAAAATCTTTAATAAGCTAGCTTTAAAATTATTGATAAAGTAATATTAGAAATGTCTTAAAAATTGTTAGCATAAATTTTTGTTTGCATTTATTGATCAAGGGATTTCATATACTGCCAAATACTATAAGGTGTCAAAATTTGGCATAGGGTTATAAAACTATAAACCCAGTTCAAAACAGAATGATCTTTGCTTGTGTAATTTTTGATAAATAAGACATTGATATTGGTTTAATGAAAACAGCTAAATCATGAATTATTTAGTAAAATAACCACATATTTAATCTTAAGCTTCTTACTTAGCAAACACCTGAAATTCACAGGCTATCAAATGGTTGACAGGGAAATAACTTTAAATGATGACTGTCACAGTTTTCATAAATAATCTGGGCAAACTATAAAATAAAATATTTAGGTAAATGTAATGGAATAAATACTTGTAGACAAACGTCATAAATTAGGATCGAAAGTTATGTTAAATTAAATAATATATATTTCATTAACTGGCTATTTTTTATTAAAAATATATTGTAGGAAATCTTTAGGCCGGGCGCGGTGGCTCACGCCTGTAATCCCAGCACTTTGGGAGGCCGAGGCGGGCGGATCACAAGGTTAGGAGATCGAGACCACGGTGAAACCCCGTCTCTACTAAAAATACAAAAAATTAGCCAGGCGCGGTGGCGGGCGCCTGTAGTCCCAGCTACTCAGGAGGCTGAGGCAGGAGAATGGCGTAAACCCAGGAGGCGGAGCTTGCAGTGAGCCGAGATTGCGCCACTGCACTCCAGCCTGGGCGACACAGCGAGACTCCGTCTCAAAAAAAAAAAAAAAAAAAAGGAAATCTTTTTTTTTCTAAAAAAGTGTGTTCTTGTTAAAAGGAGGATAATTTTTGTTTAATTCAAAGCTTATTTAAACGTTATATATAAAATAAGGTAAAAGAAACAAGAAAATAAGTGTAAAGAAAGTTATAGAAATAAAGTATTTTTGGTAAGAAAACTTAAAGAAAAATAATGTTACATGAGAAAGAATCTTGTATGGCAAATTTTTGTCCTAGAATAAAATTACTGGTTGTTTAAGAAAGAGGAATGTTCATACAAACCAGAAAGTCCAAGCATGTAGTGAATGGTCTGTTTAAGTTATAATAAGAGCATTTTTGGAAAAAACCCCACAATCTTTTATATAATCAAGTTGTCTTTAATTAAAGGGAAATTATTTATAATGACCTTTTGAGAGATTGGGTTTTGATATTAAAAAACACTTATACACTAAAGAATTTGGTAGAACAGCATTTTCTTAAGGTATTGTTTTACTTTTAATAAATTACAAGACTATATATATATTTTTTTTCTGCAAAGTTCAACTTTTTTTGCATCTCACTGTTTCAGCTTTCTCTCCCCTTTTAAAGCATCTGAAATAATAACTCTATCTTTCCACTCATTTTTAGCTCCTGTAAGTTTTTTAAATTTTCTTCTTTGGGTTCTAACTGTTGTGGCCTGATGCTAATAAATGTTTTATCTTTGTGGTCTAAAGGAAACATTCCTTCCAACATAATATTCCCTGTAGGGAACAGCAGTTGATATGCAGAAGGTCTTTTGTTTTCCCTTTGGGAAACTGGCCTAATAAACAGATTTTATGCTTTATTGAAATAATTCCTATGTCATGATTACTAAGTTTTGGTTTGTTTAGAAAAAAACCTGAGATTAAATATTTTTAAAATTAAGATTATTACATCCATGTAACCCTCTGTATGTGTTTTTAAAGTCCTTGTGCCATTAAGTTACAGAGCTTTGAGTCCTTGGTCTAAAAAGAACACCAAGTCCTGCTAAATATTAAACACTGACAGCAGTTAAAACCTCATTTTCTGACCTGGTAGAAGATGCAAATCAAAATAAACTGTGTTCATGAGACAGAGGGCCAGAAATTAAAACTATTCAACTCCTCAAGGTCCGGAGACTATCACAGAAGAAGTGGGTGCATGAGATTGTAAGGGCCAATTTTGAGAGATCAAATGATTGTAATGGCCAAGCTTGAGAGATAAAATAATTGAGAGTTTCTCTATAAATTAACCATTAATCTCAAAGGCACACTGATGCAAGACTAGCATATAGGCTGCTGTGTCACATTAACAAGGTTTTCTTGGAGAATTAACCCACTCCTTAATAAAAGGTTATAAAGCTTATAAAAAGGCTTATGGAATTTTTATCTTGTGGTCAAAAAGATTAAAATTTTATAGATTGTTTATAAATTTTGAAAAACAAATTTAATTGGCCTCATGTTTTTATTAGGGCTTATTGTTTAGAAAGTTAAGTCTTCTCTCTCAAAGAATCAAGGTTTTTGCCTTTTTTTTTTTTAAATGTTTGAGTTATCAAGTTGGGTAAATGAATGACTTATTTTACAATGACCTGATCTGTGATCCTATTTTGTGATATCAAGCATTTTATTTATTTATTTATTTATTTATTTATTTTTGAAATGGAGTCTTATTCTGTTGCCCAGGCTGGAGTGCAGTGGTATGAACTTGGCTTACTGCAACCTTCATCTCCTGGGTTCAAGTGATTCTCCTATCTCAGCCTCCCAAGTAGCTGGGATTACAGGTGCCTTCCACCGTGCCTGGCTAATTTTTGTATTTTTCATAGAGACAGCGTTTACCATGTTGGCCAGGCTGGTCTTGAACTCCTGACCTCAGGTGATCCACTCGCCTTGGCCTCCCAAAGTTTTGGGATTACAGGCATGAACCACTGCGCCCACCCAAATCAAGCCTTTTAAACTTTTAAGTTTTATTTTAAAAATTTGAATCTTTTGAGATGGAGTTTCTTTCCGTCACCTCAGGCTGGAGTCCAGTGGTGCCATCTCAGCTCACTGCAACCTCTGCCTCCCAAGTTCAAGCAATTCTCATGCCTCAGTCTCATGAATAGCTGGGATTATGGGCATGTGCCACCACACCAGCTAATTTTTCTATTTTTAGGAGTGACAGGGTTTCACCATGTTGGCCAAGCTGGTCTTGAACTCCTGACCTCAGGTGATCCACTTGCCTTAGCCTCCCAAAGTGCTGAGATTACAGGTATGAAAGGTGTTTAAAGGCCACTGTGCCTGGCCTTTAAACTTTTTATATTTGACAAACTTCCCAAAGTCAAATTCTAACTTGGTTCCTCAATGATTTTTTGATATTAGTCCCCTGAAGTCCAAAAGAGACATAGTGAGCTTATTTGGTATAAAAATCATACAGGAAGCATTGTCGAATATGAAATAGTGTTTGGTTTTCTTTGGGTTGTATTTGTATAAATATGTTATTGGCATGTGTTCCAACTATAATTCTGAATGACTTAGTATATGTTATTAATTATAATTATGATGTAAAATTGTTGTATGCTATGGAAGTAACCAAGTTTCTTTGTCAATTGTGTCTTTAAGTATGAATTTTCTAAAACTTTTGTCATCCACAGTTGTTTTACTTTTATTCTTTTCAACAGGATGATTTTACAATCAGTATAGGACTCTGACAGTTGCTCTTGAATACAGGTTTTGGAGATTGTGACACTGAAATAGAGAAAAAAATCCAATACTCCCATAGAGAGCTGAAAAATTCATGAATATCAAGCAGAACAGGAGTTAACTGCATGGACTGAACTAATAGAAGACTGAAATAATCCTTTTATGACTTTTGGCTTAAAACATTGCTAATCCTTTCTTTGTTTTTCAGAGCCAAGAAAACATTTATTTTGAGCTTTTAAAAAATTTATTATTATTATTATTTACAAATAAATAATATTCTTTCTTTTTTTTCTTTTATTTTTTCTCTGCAGGGCAAGTTCTGTATTTACAGCTTTTAACAATTGAGGAAATTATACTCCTATAAACAAAATTTGGAGCGTATTTCTCTCTACCCGGTTTCTCTAAAATTTGGAAACTAGTTGTGAGTATTCTTAACTTATAGCAATATAGTTATCTGCACAAGTAGAATAAGAATCTGTTTTCTTTTGTAAGAGGACATAATTGGAGACAGTGGTCATTTTACCAAGGTTTTGACTGGAACAACATGCTATCAGATGCAGACTCCTTTAAGGAATCAAAGTTAACTTACAGAGCTAATAAAAGTCTCTTGGGAAAGCTGGCCTCCTATCTTGTCTACACAGTCACTGTACAGGTTCCTGACCTGTGGTAAGTAAAGAATGTCACTTTCTGACAGGCCCAGGAGCCCCAAGTCTTCCTGAGGTGAGGAATTCACCCAATTAATACAGGTATTTGCAGGCACAGGCTGGGCTTAAGATGTTAAAGTGGAATGTGAGATTACTTATGGAATAAAGGTCAAGCAAAGTCAATTAAAAAAACAAAAACAAGGACCCTACGTGGCAAATGATTATTGTTGATGATTTTATGCAACTACTCCAGCCAAATATAATACAACAGAAACTTATTTTGCAAATGAATTTTGTCCTATAATTTGTCCTCAGTGAAAGGGGACTGGAGAGAGAAAAAAATATGTTTCAAAATCACCTATGGTACACCTGTTGTTAGATTTTAGTCTTGCTTAATGATTTTTAATTTTCATTATTTTCTATAGTTTGGACTAAATTCTAAAAATTTTCCTGGCTACAAGTCTCCAACATAATTTTTTTCATTTTTTTTTCTTTTTTCCTTTCCTTTTTCCCCTACATTTTTTCCTGATTAGAAATCACTTAAACATTAAACTGTGGTTTCTTAAAACCCTGTGAACTAAAGCTAGACAATCTATTTACATACATAAGCTACTTTCATACCTGCCTACTGATGTATGAACTTCAGAGCAATATGACCTTTATTGATTTTCCAGGATTGTTGTTGTTGTTGTTGTTGTTGTTTTTCTCCCTTCCTCCCCCATTTTCTCTTAGGACATGAGACTTCACAACCTGCTAAAATGAGCTTTCCTAATAATGTGGAACCTACCTCTTTCCTAATAATGTGGAAGAATGTCCTAGTCATGAGAAATCAGACAAAACCTGAGACCAGAGACTAATTTTCTTCTAAAATGCTTTTAAAAAGAAAAGTGGGGGAGAACGTGAAGAGAGAATAAACTTGGGTCCCTCAAATCATTAAGCCAAAACAAAAAGTCAAGCTGGGAACTGCATCGGACAAACCTGCCTCCCATTCTATTCCTAAATAAGATAGCTACAAAGATTTTAAAAAGCTACATACCTCCCTCACAAGTTTCCCACAAGGAAATTCCTTGTGGACATAGAACAGACAGAACTCAAAGTCATCCCCCTGCTCATGGGAGACAAATGCATATCTGATGGCTTCCTTTGCCCTGTTGTTTCATTAAGCCAGACTAAGGCATAAGTGACTACTCCTGTAAGTTGCATATGCAGTGGAGGGCTAATCAGAAACTCAAAAGAATGTAACCATTTGTCCTTTATCTATGACCTGGAAAACCCCTCCCCACTTCAGGTTGTCTCACCTTTCTGGACAGAATTGATGTACATCTTATATACATACTGATTGATGTCTCATGTCTCCCTAAAATGTATAAAACCTAGCTGTGCCCCAACCACCTTGGGCACATGTCATCAGAACCTCCTATGGCTGTGTCACTGGTTTGTCGTTGACCTTGGTAGAATAAATTTTCTAAATTGATTGAAACTTATCTCAGGTAACTCTTGATTTGCAGTAAGTAGCATTTCTATACATCTCTGGAATGCATGCATATTGAAACTCATTATGCAACCCTTGCTGACATCAAGGCACCAAAATGTCTACAAATGTAATCATTTAGCATGACCTATGTGGCTAATGTGGTCCAAATTATCCTTAAGCTCCTGCGTTAAGGTCCATAAATGCCCCTGAGGAAAAATCCACCTTGGCACTCTCCATTCTATCTTGCTGAGGTGCTCCCCTGCGTTCTTCTACAGAGTTCTTTCTTTCTAATAAAACTTTCCTTTTTTCAAACCAACACTATCATCCATAAATAATTCTTTTTCTTCCTCCTCCTCCTCCTTCCCCTTCTCCTCCTCTTTTTCCTCCTCCTCCTCCTCCTCCTCTTCTTCTTCTTCTTCTTCTTCTTCTTCTTCTTCTTCTTCTTCTTCTTCTTCTTCTTCTTCTTCTTCTTCTTCCTTCTCCTTCTTCCTCTTTTTTTTTCTTCTTCTTCCTTCTCCTTCTTCCTCTTTTTTCTTCTTCTTCTTCCTTCTTTTTTGTTTTTTTGAGATGGAATCTCACTTTGTTGCCCAGGCTGGAGTGCAGTGGCATGATCTTTGCTCACTGCAACCTCCGCCTCCTGGGCCCAAGTGATTCTCCTGCCTCAGCCTCCAGAGTAGCTGGGATTACAGACGTCCACCACCATGTCCAGCTAATTTTTGTATTTTTAGTAGAGATAAGGTTTCACCATGTTGGCCAGGCTGGTTTTGAACTCCTGACCTTAAATGATCCACCTGCCTTGGCCTCCCAAAGTGCTGGGATTACAGGTGTGAGCTATTGTGCCCACCAGTAAATTCCCCTTACCTACCCACGAGTGGACCAGTTTCCAATGCTGAGGCTCTGACACCTCGCTGGGCAGCCACTTTTGATTATTGGGGTTGTCAGGCCTCAGGGACACAAGAACTTGCTCCCTAGGGAAGCTGGAGGCCTGGTAGGGATTGCTTATTCTCCATCAGGCCCCCAGTAGGGAAGCTTCTCCTGTCCCTAATCCCTGTCTCCCAGGGATGCTCCCCTGCAAGCCCCAGCAGGAAGTTCCCCATTAGGTGTGACCCACAGCCCTGCTGCTGTGGTCTCACTGCAGGTCATATTCTCACAGGGGCCTCTTATATTATTTTAATTTTAATTTTAATTAAATTAAATTAATTTTGTTTGAGATGGAGTCTTGCTCTTATCGCCTAAGTCTTGCTCTTATCGGAGTGCAGTGGTGTGATCTTGGCTCACTGCAACCTCTGCCTCCCGGGTTCAAGTGATACTCCTGCCTCAGCCACCTGAGTAGCTGGGATTACAGGCATCTGCCATTATGCCTGGCTAATTTTTGTATTTTTAGTAGAGACAGGGTTTCACCATGTTGACCAGGCTGGTCTTGAACTCCTGGCCTTAAGTGTTCTGCCTGCCTCAGCCTCCCAAAGTGCTAGGATTACAGGTGTGAGCCACCATGCCTGGTCTTATATTGTTTTAATTTTAAATTTAAGAATACATTCTTAACATCAACCTTCAAAGACTCCCTGTTGCTTACCAAGTTAAGAAAACTAGTTAAACCTCACATATAATTCCTTTCTCAACTGGGACCAATAAATCATGACAGCTTTATTGAAGGGGGCCAGCCCCTCCACACCTGTGGGTATTTCTCGTCAGGTGGGACGAGAGACTGAGAAAAGAAATAAGACAGAGACAAAGTATAGAGAAAGAACAGTGGGCCTAGGGGACCGGTGCTCAGCATATGGAGGACCTGCACCAGTGCCAGCCTCTGAGTTCCCTCAGTATTTATTGATCATTATTTTTACTTCTTAGTGAGGGGAGTGTAGCAGGGCAACAGGTGGGGAGAAGGTCAGCAGGGAACACGTGAGCAAAGGAATCTGCACCATGAATAATTTCAAGGAAAGGTGCTATACCCGGATGTGTATGTAGGCTAGATTTATGTTTCTCTTTACCCAAATATCTCAGTGTAGCAAAGAGCAACAGAGCAGTATTGCTGCCAGCGTATCTCACCTCCAGCCACAGGGCGGTTTTCTCCTGTCTCAGAATAGAACAAATGGGAATGGTTGGCTTTCCACGGAGACATTCTATTCCCAGGGACAAGCAGGAGACAGAAGCCTTCCTCTTATCTCAACTGCAAAGAGGTCTCCCTCTTTCCCTACTCCTCCTCAGCACAGACCCTTCACGGGTGTCAGACTGGGGGATGGTAAGGTCTTTCCTTTCCCATGAAGCCATATCTCAGGCTCTCTCAGTGGGGAGAAACCTTGGACAATACCCAGGCTTTTTTGGGCAGAGGTCCCTGTGGCTTTCCACAGTGCATTGTGTCCCTGGTTAATTGAGAATGGAGAATGGCGATGACTTTTACCAAGCATACTGCCTGCAAACGTATTGTTAACAAGGCACATCCTGCACAGCCCTAAATCCATTAAACTTTGATTCAATACAGCACATGTTTCTGTGAGCACAGGGTTGGAGCTAAAGTTACAGGTTAACACCATCTCAAAGCAGAAACAATTTTTCTTAGTACAGATCAAAATGGAGTTTCTTATGTCTTCCTTTTTTACATAGACACAGTAACAATCTGATCTCTCTCTCTTTTCCCCACACTTTATCAGGTGTTCTTTCTTTCTTTCTTTTCTTTTATTTTTTGAGATGGAGTCTCACTCTGTTGCCCAGGCTTGAGTGCAGTGGCATAATCTCAGCTCACTGCAACCTCTGCCTCCCAGATTCAAGTGATTCTCATGCCTCAGCCTCCTGAGCAGCTGGGATTACAGGCGTGCACCACGACACCCAGCTAATTTTTGTATTTTCAGTAGAGACGGGTTTCACCATCTTGGCCAGACTGGTCTCGAACTCCCGACCTCAAGTGATCCACCCACCTCAGCCTCCCAAATTACTGGGATTATATGCGTGAGCCACCATGCCCGGCCCATGTGTTCTTTCTTGTACTTTAGGCTTTGCTACTTACAACCAGAACTGTTTACCATTCTGTCAGAGGCCTTCCAACCAGGGCAACTCCATCTTGAATAGGGGCTGGGTAAAGTAAGTCTGAGAGCCACTGGACTGCTTTCCCGGGAGGTCAGACATTCTTAGTGATAGGAGTTTGGCAGGACTGGTATCACAAGTATGGGTCACAAAGACCCTGCTGATAAAACAGGATGCAGTAAAGAAGCCGGCCAAAATCCACCAAAACCATGATGGGGATGAAAGTGACCTCGAGTCGTTCTCTCTGCTCATTACATAGGAATTATAATACATTAGCATGCTAAAAGACACTCCCACCAGCACCCTGAGAGTTCACAAATCCCATGGCAACATCAGGAAGTTACCCTATATGGTCTAAAAAGGGGAGGAACCCTCAGTTCTGGGAATTGCCCATCCCTTTCCTGGTAAAACAATGAATAATCCACCCCTTGTTTAGCACATGATCAAGAAGCAACTGTAAGTATATTCAGTTTGAGCAGCCCATGCCACTGCCCTGCCTATGGAGTAGTCATCCTTTTATTCCTTTACTTTCTTAAATAAACTTGCTTTCACTTTACTCTATGGATTCACCCCAAATTCCTTCTTGCATGAGGTCCAGAAACCCCGTCTTGGGGTCTGGTTTTGTACCCCTTTCTGGTAATAATTCTGTAAGTATTTATAGTACGTCTGAGCCACCAAAATTTCCTTACTGATCCTTCCATCAGAATATCCTTTCTGCCTGTCTCTTTCTGGCAGGATCTGATCCATATTTCAAAGCCAGTCTCAAATGCCACCTTTTCCAAAGAAACCTGTCCTGATATCTTTATCTGATATAAACAGTATATATTGGGAGCCTAATAAATGCTTGTTGCATACATAAATGAATGAACCCCAAACCAATGTATTTCTCCCTTCCTTGTAATCTCCAGAAGTTTTTATAATCTTTGTGGTTGTTTATTTATTTGCTTTATATTTTTATTTTGAGATGGAGTTCGCTCTTGTCGCCCAGGCTGGAGTGCAATGGCGCGATCTCAGCTCACCACAACCTCTGCCTCCAGGATTCAAGTGATTCTTCTGTCTCAGCTTCCTGAGTAGGTGGGATTACAAGTATGCACTACCATGCCCAGCTAATTTTTGTAGTTTTAGTAGAAATGGGTTTTCACCATGTTGGTAAGGCTGGTCTCAAACTTCTGACCTCAGGTGATCCACCTGCCTTGGCCTCCCAAAGTGCTGGGATTACAAGTGTGAGCTACGGTGCCTGGTCTCTGGCTACTTATTTAATATACATTATTTTTTGAGTGATTTTAAGTTTATTATTTATTTATTTATTTTTGAGACAGGGTCTCATTGTCACCCAGGCTGGAGTGCAGTGGCACGATGTTAGCTCACTGCAACCTCTGCTTCCCAGACTCAAGTGATCCTCCCACCTCAGCCTCCTGAGTAGTTGGGACCACAGACATGCACCACCACGCCTGGCTACTATGTTTGTATTTTTAGTGCAGACAGAGTTTTGCCATGTTGCTCAGGCTGATCTTGAACTCCTGAGCTCAATCAATCTGCCAGCGTTGGCCTCCCAAAGTGCTGGGATTACACGCGTGAGCCACTGCGCCTGGCCTTAGGTTTACAGAACAGCATTCCACCCATGTTACTTACACAGGGGAGCCACCACACACATCACCTTGCAGCTTCCTTTCTCCTCTTATCTGTCTTACAGATCTTTCTGTGTTCTGTACATTGAGACCTTCATTCATTGGCTTCACTCATTCATTTGAATTCATTCCTTTGTTCAACAGATATTTATTGTCAGCTCTATGTCAGGCACTATGAGAAGTGCTTGGGATATAAAACTGAACAAAATAGACAAAGTCCTTTCCATTGGAGAGATGATATTCTAGTGTAAGGAGATAGACAATAAATACAACAAATAAATACATTATTTAGTATGTTATAAGATACTTTCTGTAGGAAAATAGTGAGAGGGACCTGGAGTGCAGAGAGGACCGAGTGGGGACAGGTGCAGGGTGGGGGCAGCCAGTAGAGCCCCTCTGAGGAGGAGTGGATCACAGGAGGGGGACTGGCATGACCTAGAGGTGGGAAGCTGTCTCTGGTGCTGGCTCTGAGAGCAGGATAGCTGGAGTAGAGTGATGGAAAGGCGAGGTCAGAGGTGAACCTGCATGGCAGGTGGGGCTCCTTCTGCTAGCGCATGGTGTTCCATTATCCAGATGCACCAAGACAAATGTCACCCACTGCCATTACTAGATGCTTACCATGTGCCATCAAGAACAATACTGCAGGCCGGGTGGGGTGGCTCATGCCCATAATCCCAGCATTTTGGGAGGCCAAGGTGGGTGGATCACCAGGAGTTCGAGACCAGCTGGCCAACATGATGAAACCTGGTCTCTACTAAAAATACAAAATTAGCCTAGAGTGCAGGTGCACTCCTGGAAACCCAGCTGCTTGGGAGGCTGAGGCAGGAGAATCTATTGAACCCAGGAGGCAGTGGTTGCAGTGAGCCTAGATTTCGCCACTGCACTCCAATTGGGTAAGAGCAAAAATCTGTCTCCAAAAAACAAACAAAAACAATACTGTAATAAACATTCTGCCAATCTGTCATTTTGCCCATGGGCAGAATATCTGCAGAATTAATTCCCAGCAGTGAACTTGAGAGAGATCACCTGATTGCCTTCCACAGGAGCTGCACCTGGGCCACGGATTTCAGCACAAAGTGCTGTTCCCTCAAACTTGTAGACTCTTCTGGCAGGTCACGGTGGAGCTCACTTTCTAGCGGGAGTGTCCAGGGCAGAGATATTCCATTCCGTGTCTTTCCTCCCAGGGCTCGCACAGAGGGTTCACGCGGGAGTCAGTAGGTGGGCAGTGCCTGGTGGAGGCATTGATGGATAGAGGGATTGAGGATGATTGGATTAGGGGCTGACAGTTTCGTTGCAGTTACTCAAAGGAGCCACCAGGAGGCGCAGGGAGCCCACATTCTGGAGAAAACTTTTTAAAAAAGCGTCTGGTGATTTAGGACCTTTTCACCAAGGGCTTCTGTGGGGCCTTAATGCTAGGGTGAGAAAAAGGTGGGAGACGGAAGAAAGGGGAGTGGGTAAAAGGACATGTGGGAGAAGAAGGCAGAGAGAGGGGCTTCTGAGGGGGCCTCCACACCAGGTAAGGACCATTTAGCTCCCCATAAGAGCCTGCAGCATTGATGCAGACCCCAGCAAAGCCAAAACCCCCTTATGCCCACGGTTGAGCCCAAGAGCCCAGAACAGAGGGGAAAAAGAAATTTCAGGATAGGCCTGGTGCAGTGGCTCACGCCTGTAATCCCAGTTCGTGGGGAGGCTGAGTAATCCCAAGTACTTTGGGAGGCCGACAGGGGAAATGTTATCTAAAAAAAAATTTTAAAAGAAATTTCCGGGATAAATATGTACAGTATAATCTCATTTGTGTGAAAAAAAAAATCTCCACAAATAAAATCTTTTTTTGTGTGTGTGTGATGGAGTCTCAGTCTGTCGCCCAGGCTGGAGTGCAGTGGCGCGTTCTCGGCTCACCACAACCTCCGGCTCCCGGGTTCAAGTGATTCTCCTGCGTCAGCCTCCTGAGAATCCGGGATTACAGGCGTGCGACACCACACCCAGCTAATTTTTGTATTTTTAGTAGAGACGGGGTTTTACCATATTGGTCAGGCTGGTCTCGAACTCCTGACCTCGTGATCTGCCCGCCTCGGCCTCCCAGTAAATTCTACATATTAGTTTGGGGTGTGTGTATTTACCACATAAACATCTATAGGGAGAATCTGGAAAGGTAAATGTCAAATTGACAACAGTGGTTACTTTTGTTATTGTGTGTGTAGAAGGGGGCAGGGGACAAAAAGGAAAATAAGGAGTGATCAAAGGGGACTTTAATTTTCTTTTAATTTTTCCAAGACAGAGTCTCAGCTCACTGCAATCTCTGTCTCCCGGGTTCAAGCAATTCTTCTGCCTCAGCCTCCCAGGTAGCTGGGATTACAGGTGCCCACCACCACGCTTAGCTGATTTTTGTATTTTATTTTAGTAGCGACGAGGTTTCACCATGTTGGCCAGGCTGGTCTCGAATTCCTGACCTCAGGTGATCCGCCTGCTGCGGCCTCCCAAAGTGCTGGGATTACAGGCGTGAATCACTGCACCCGGCCCCCAAAGGGGACTTTAGACTAAACTGAAACATTTTAATTTTCCAGGAGTCTGTAACCCTGCTATTGTATAGTCACAAATTAAAAATTACTTAAAAAAAAAGAAAAAGAAAAAGAAAAAGAAAAAAAAGGCTGGGAGTGGTGGCTCACGCCTGTAATCCCAGCACTTTGGGAGTCCGAGGCCACGGATCACGAGGTCAGGGGTTTGATACCAGCCTGGTCAACATGGTGAAACCCTCCCTCTACTAAAATTACAAAAATTAGCTGAGTGTGGTGGCACCTGCCTGTAATTCCAACTACTCAGGAGGCTGAGGCAGGAGAATCACTTGAACCTGGGAGGCGGAGGTTGCAGTGAGCCTAGACTGTGCCATTGCACTCTAGCCTGGGCGACAGAGTAAGACTCCGGCTCAAAGAAAAAAAAAAAAAAAGGAACAACAACAAAAAAATCAAATGCTATCTTGTGTTGCATCAATAGAAGTCTTACATGCAGCTCAAGGGAGGCGACAGCCCCCTCTGCTGTGCTCAGACCACACCTGCGACCTCCTTTCCTCTTCTTGGCCCTGTCCTGTGAGAATAATGACAGCCTAAGGCATGCTGGGGGTTGGAGGTGGGGGGAAGCTGGGGCCTTCTGCACGTGATACAGTTCTGGTAGCAGGCCCTTTACCCAAGCGGGAGGAACTGGGCAGGTGAGCAGCTTCTAGGTGTGTGGATGGTAAATGGATGCCAGGCTTTAGGACAGGAATCCAGGGGTGCAGGGGATGGAAAGTCCAGCCCAGGATGGGGCAGAGTTTTCCCACCCAGCTAGGGAGGGCAGGTAGGGGCTACTCTGGGGTGTCAGGAGTGCCGAAGCCTGAGATAGATGCAAGCCAGGCAGCATGCCAGCATCCTTCCAGAGGGTGTCGTGCAGCTGTGGAAAACAATAGCTGGGAGGCCGGGAGGGGCAGTGGTGGAGGAGACCAGAGCTCAATAGGTGGGTCACAATAGCCTCATCTGTAGAATGAGTGAGGGGTGGGGCGTAGTTTCTGATTTTTTTTTTTTTTTTTTTGAGACAGAGTTTCGCTCTTGTTGCCCAGGCTGGAGTGCAATGGCACGATCTTGGCTCACCGCAACCTCCGCCTCCTGGGTTCAAGTGATTCTCCTGCCTCAGCCTCCCAAGTAGCTGAGATTACAGGCAAGCGCCACCACGCCCAGCTAATTTTGTATTTTTAGTAAAGACGGGGTTTCTCCATGTTGGTCAGTCTGGTCTCGAACTCCTGATCCGCCCGCCTCGGTCTCCCAAAGTGTTGGGATTACAGGCGTCAGCCACCGCGCCCGGTCGCTTTCTGATTTTATATAGCTGGCGGGATCATGGTTTTGGTCCTTTAAGGCCCGCAACCTGAAGGATTGCAGTTTTAAAAATTCGCCAGCAGAGGTCGCCATCTGACGGATTTGACCAAAAAAATCCATTCCGGTGGGAAAGGGGAACCTGAGGCTGGGATTCTCTCTCTCTCCCTCCCTCCCTCTCTCTCTCCCTTCTCCCCCTCTCTCTCTCCCTTCTCCCCCTCTCCCCCTCTCCCCTCCTCTCCCTCCTTCTCTCTCTGTCTCCTTCTTTCTTTGAGACAGAGTTTCACTCTGTCACCCGGGCTGGAGTGCAGTGGTGTGATCTCCACTCACTGCAACCTCTGCCTCCTGGGTTCAAGTGATTCTCGTGCCTCAGCCTCCCGAGTAGCTGGGATTACAGGCGCCTGCTAACAAGCCTGGCTAGTTTATGTTTTTTTTAGCAGAGACGGGGTTTTGCCATGTTGGCTGGGCTGGTCTCTAACTCCTGACCTCAAGTGATCTGCCTGCCTCGGCCTCCCGAACTAAGACACATTTGTTAACTGAGTGAATAAAAGGGGAGACATTGAAGAGGGGGACCTGACTGGATTTGGGGGTGAAGGTGGAGTTGAGAGTGACTTTGAGGCTTCTGCTTGAGCAATGGGTGGAGGGCGCCTCTCCTGAGCTGGGGACACAGCTACAGAGGGGAGCACCCTCTCCTGCTGGGGCTGCGGGTTACAGCCTGCACTGCGATTCCCTCATCTCAGGGACCTCAGACTTCTGGGGCCCTGTCCCCTACCTCTGTGTGCGACCCTGGCTGGCTGAGGGCTGAAGGCTGGCTGTTGGCTCTTTCTGTGCCCTTGGCCTTCTCCTTCCTCTTCCCTCTGCAGGACTGTGTGTCCTGGGTCCTTAGGAAGAGTCCAGGCCCCAGGACAGGGAACTTGGGTCAGGCCTGGGCCTCAGTTTCCCTGCCTGTCCCATGAGGTGGACAGTGAGAGGACAGATGCCTGGGCTCAGATCCAAGGGGGTGGAACCAGCTGATGAGAGGTGGCTGGGCCCTCTGCCCCCTCCCCAGCCTAGACACTGGCAGAGTGGCTAGGCCTCCCAGGGCTTGGGGACAGCTAAGCTGTTGGACTCCTCCCTGGCCCCAAACCCAAGAGCAGATGTACTGGAGAAGAGCTGTTCAGAGCACCAGGTGCCAGGGCTGGGGTGGAGAATCAAGGCGGCCCAGGGGAAGGGGCTGCAGATGGGGGAAGAGATAGATGCACAGGGCCTGTGTGCCTCCCAGATACAGTGCCGGCTTTCCCAGCCTGGAAGGTACTTTCTGCCTTTCCCAGTCTTCTTCCAGTTTCATTTCATGTTCACACTTTTGGCCATACCCAGAATCAGCCATGAGGATTGTTCTCAGAATGTTTTATTTTCCTTCCTTCCCTCCCTCCCTCCCTCCCTCCCTCCCTTCCTTCCTTCCTTCCTCTCTCTTTCTCTCTCTCTCTTTTCTTTCTCTCTGCCTTCCTTCCTTCGTTCTTTCCTTCCTTCCTTCGTTCTTTCCTTCCTTCCTTCCTTTCTCTCTCTTTCTTTCTTTCTTTCTTTCTTTCTTTCTTTCTGTCTCTCTTTCTTTCTCTCTTTCTTTCTCTCTTTCTTTCTCTCTTTCTTTCTCTCTTTCTTTCTTTCTTTCTTTCTTTCTTTCTTTCTTTCTTTCTTTCTTTCTTTCTTTCTTTCTTTCTTTCTTTCTTTCTTTCTTTCTTTCTTCTTTTCTTGAGACAGAGTCTCACTATGTCACCCAGGCTGTAGTGCAGTGGCACGATCACTGCTCACTGCAGCCTTGACCTCCTGGCCTCAAGCGATCCTCCCGCCTCAGCCTCCTGAGTAGCTGGGACCAGAGGTATGCACCACCATGCCCAGCTGATGTTTTAATTTTTTGTAGAGATGGGGGTCTCACTATGTTGCTCTGGTTAGTCTCAAACTGCTGGGCTCAAGTGATCCTCCTGCCTTAGCCTTCCAGAGTGTTGGGATTACAAGCATGAGGCAGCACGCCTGGCCAATGTTTTCTTTAAGTCAACTCACTTAGATTGAATTAGAATTATTTTAGACACACGGAAGAGTAGAGAATAACATTTTGAATTATATACCCAACACGCAGATATGACATTAGCATTTTGCCATATTTGCTTCATCTCTTTCTTTCTGAAATAATTTAAAGTAAATTACAGATCATGAATTTTCATCCCCAAATACTTTAGTCTGCATCAGTCAAAGATATCTAATACTTAATCCACAATGGATTTCCCCATTGGCAATTCCCCTAAATTGTGTTTTACAGTTGACAACAGATTTATTGTGAAAGGAAACTTGATATACTAAATGACAAGCAAGTTATCTTCTGTTATAAATAGAAAGTATCCCTGGAAATGGACACGGTGCCAGGCCCAGAGCTGTGGGTGGAGACCTGTTCTCTATTTGACACAAATAGGAGATCAGTGGCTACTAAATCTGAAGACAGGGCAGTAGCAAAGAACATTTTCTCACTGATGTGATGAGACTTGAAAGGGACTTAGAAAGGGGGTCACATTCTTCAGATTGGGGTAAGAGTTATTTAAGCCAGGGTTCATCTGCAGGGTGGGGAGTCAGAGGTGGCCCCTTCCCTAGGTGAGGGAGGTGGCTGAGGCTCCAGAAGTTTCCAGAGAAAGATCTGGTGTTCTTACAAGGCCAGAGGCAGGGGAAGAGCACTAGACAGTGGACTGGAGGGTGTGGGCCTGTGCCTGCTCTGATTTTGGGCACTGTATTTTTGCCTGTAAAAAGGGGATTATGTGAGGGTCTCCTACTCTGTCCCCACTCCCACACGAAACAGGGCCCTGAGGACTCTCGTGACTGCCATGATCCAGCTTCCCTCCTACCCCAGCCCCAAGCCTCTTTTTGTTCCCCTCCCTCCCTCCCTCCTGCTTGATCTTTGAGCCTCAGCCAGGATGTTGCCTCCTCCTGGAAGCCTGCCTTGGCCCCTGGAATAGATTAAGGACCTCTCTCCTGGGCCCCACAGCTGCCTAGGATCACTCAGCACTGTAGTGCCCTGTTGGCCTTTGCCTCCCTCCAGGTGTGGACGTACAAAGCAGACAGCCAGTCTGTCTTGCTCACCACTGTACTCCCAGCCCCTACTGCGGCACCTGGCACATAGTAGGAGTGCAGCACACTTGTTGAATGAACAAGGGATTGTTACTACTACACTTCCCACTCATAAATGTCTGCCTCTTCAGGGGGCTTAGAATACACATTTGGTCCTTCATTAACTTACTCACTCACTTACTTTTTTTTTTTTTTTTTTTTGAGACGGAGTTTCACTCTTGTCGCCCAGGCTGGAGTGCAATGGTGCGATATTGGCTCACTGCAACCTCTGCCTCTCAGGTTCAAGCGATTCTCCTGCCTCAGCCTCCCAAGTAGCTGGGACTACAGGCGCCAGCCACCACACCCAGCTAATTTTTGTATTTTTAGTAGAGATGGGGTTTCACCATGTTGGCCAGGCTGGTCTCAAACTCCTGACCTCAGGTGATCCACCTGCCTTGGCCTCCTGAAGTGCTGAGATTACAGGCGTGAGCCACTGTGCCTGGCTCATTTACTCACAGATATTTACTGAGCACCTACTATGTCCCAGGCAGTATTCTAGGCACTGGAAATGGGGCAAGGCCGCTGCCTCTGTGGAACTTACACTGGGGTGTGGGAGTCAAAGAAAAACAAGCAAACCTACATATGAAGTAATTTCACATGTCACTCGTGGTGGGAGGGACCGACAGGAGCTGTGGAAGAGAGCATTAGGAGGGCCTTGCTGAGGGGTGACTTTATTTCAGCGGAGAGTTGGATGAGAAGGCAGCTGCAGGGGAAGAAGAACCAGGGGAAAGGCATCCCTGAGTGAGGAACGGTCTGTGCTAAGGCCCCAAAGTGAGCACCAGCTGGGTGCTGAGGGACAGAACCAGGCACAGGGTCTGCTAAAGGAAGTCTGAGGTCCCAGAGGAGGCAAGATAGGGGAAGGACAGGAGGGCAGGCCTGAGCCACAGAAGGCCAGTTGAAGGTTCCGAGTGGGAAGAGGATGGGATAGCAGTTATATTCTGAAAGGTCCGCCTGTGCTGGGTGCAGGATGGGTGGGGACAGATAGGAGCAGCCCAGGCTCTGATGCAGCCTCCAGGCACAGATGGACCAGGGGACCCCGTTTCCTGTCTGGCCCTTGTGGAGGGTCTGAGGGTGTGGAGCAGATAGGCCCCGGCTTTGGAAATCCTGGGTGTCTGGACCCGCCTGCCTATGGGCCCTAGCAGAGAGGAAGGGAGGCAGGGCTCCCAGTGCCTGTCCACTCATTTGCATCCGATTTGCATGTGAAGCAGAGAGGTCAAGTTGAAAGCTGGGAAGGCCTGCGCCAGTCCTGGGTAGAGGGTCTTGGTGTTAGTTCCCACAAAGACTCTGTCCCCAGGCCATGACCTTCCTGTTCAGGAGGGGCTCTGCCTTCCCTTGCCTCCAACGCCCCTCCGGCCTGGCCCTGCCATCTGGGGCTAGGGAGGGGCCCCGGGGACAAGGTCGTTTCTTTTTAGGAGAGGTCTACACGCTGTGAGGACAAAGGCCAAACCCCCACCCTCGGGAACCCCCTTCCCCAGCAAAATCCCATCTGTCAGGCTCAGCCTCTGACCTTCGACCTCTCTGTCATCGCAGTCTGCACCGTTGGGGAGGGGAGGGGAGGGGAGGGGAGGGGAGGGGAGGGGAGGGGAGGGTCCCCACCCGGGTCCCCACCCCCAACCCTAGGGGAGACCCCAGCCTCTCCCCGCAGCCTTCTCCATCTGTCCTCTTCTGCTTCTACCACCTGCTCCGTGTGATCCAGACCAGGTCACCTCCGCTTTCTGGGCCTTGGTTCCCCAAACACCAGTGACTTGTGTCTGTCCCACTTTTGTAATTGTAGCCATCTCCACTTACTATTTCTTAAATGAACTTACTCTCCTTTACTTAAATAGATTTAATTTAAAAAGAAATTTTATTCCAGTTCTGTAAACAGAAAACCGGTTTCATCTGCCACAAGTAGAAATATAATAGGAAAAAATAATGAAATGGAAATAAAACAATGTTATTCTAGTCTAGCCTCTAGTGAAAAAAGTCAGACACAAAAGGTTACATTTATATGATTGTCTAGAAAAGGCAAAACTAGAGAGAAAGAAAACAGACCAGTGGTTGCCAGGGCTGGGGAGAGGGAGCTGACAATATCAAGGGGTGCAGAAACTTTTTAGGGTGATCCAAACTGTTTTTTGATGATGGTGGTGGTTACAGATTGTATACATTTGCCAAAAATCACCAAAGCTTACATTTAAAGTTGGTGAGTTTTATTTTATGTATAAACCACCTCAAAAAGACAAATTTTAGAGAAGAAAACAAAGAAAAATGCCGGTTTATCCCCAAGTCTGAGACTTCCTCTCTGTTAAACAAATTAGCAAATAGAAGGCCAGGCGTGGTGGCTCTTACCTGTAATCCTAGCACTTTGGGAGGCTGAGGCAGGAGGATCACCTGAGGTCAGAAGTTCAAGACCAGCCATGGCCAACATGCTGAAACCCTGTCTCTACAAAAAATACAAAAATTAGCTGGCCATGGTGGCGTGGGCCTGTAATTCCACCTACTCAGGAGGCTGAGGCAGGAGAATTGCTTGACCCTAGGAGGCGGTTGCAGTGAGCCGAGATCGCACACTGCACTCCAGCCTGAGTGACAGAGCAAGAGACTCCATCTCAAAAACAAACAAACAAGGAAGAGCAAGAGGGATTTCTCTCTCTCTCTCTCTCTCTCACCAACTCTCTCACCAACTCTCTCACCCTCCCTAGTTCCATGCACCAAGGAGAAGCCATGTGAGGACATAGGAGAAGGTGGCCAGCCCAGAGGCCAAGAAGAGCCCTCACCAGGGACTGAATCAGCTGGCACCTCCATCTGGTACCTCTAGGCTCCAGAGCTGTGAGAACTAGATGTGTGCTATTTGAGCCACATAGTCTCTGCTATTTTGTTTTCGCAGCTGGAGCAGACTCATGCCCTCTGATATCATCATTAGTATAATGCCTGTTTATAGAACCATGCTCTGGGCAGGCTCTGTGCTCAAAGTTTTGCCAGCATCATCTCAGAGACTTGATGTGACATCTTACATCGTAAGGGAAATTATCATTCCCATTAAAGATGGGCCCACAGTGTGGCTGAGCCAGTGGGGCATGTCCTCAGACCTGGAATGCTCCCATAGGAAGCCGGGCCAGATTCTTTCTGAAGGTGTGACCTGGAGAGAGTGATGCTGGTTTGAGAGGCATGGGCTGTGGGGAACTGGATACTGAGGGCAGTCCCTGTGTCCCAGGGGAAGCACTCTGTGCTTTCAAGGGGGGCACTGGCAGAGAAGGAAGTGTCCCTCATCACATCCTGGAGACCCACCCTCTGGAGATAGTGTTTTCATAACTTTTCTTTTTTTCTTTTCTTTTAAGACAGAGTCTCAGTCTGTCACCCAGGCTGGAGTGCAGTGGTACAATCTCAGCTCACTGCAACCTCTGCCTCCTGAGTTCAAGTGATTCTCCTACCTCAGCCTCCTGAGTAGTTGGGATTACAGGCACCCGCCACCACACCCAGCTCTTTTTTTTTTTTTTTTTTTTTTTTGTATTTTTAGTAGAGACAGGATTTCACCACGTTGGCCAGGGTGGTGTCAAACTCTTGACCTCAAATGATCTGCCCGCCTTGGCCTCCCAAAGTGCCGGGATTACAGGCAAGAGCCACCATGCCATGTCATGTTTTCACTATTTCTATGGACCATTTCATAAGTGTTGTGTGGACACAGGGCTCCAGGGTTAAATGTGTTTGGGAAATGTGGTGTAAGCAAAGAGAAATAAATTTCCACTCCACTACTTCTCAGATACTTTAATGTGGAGATAGGCATGTTGAGTCTCTCACTGCAGGACAAGTGGGCAAGAGAAATGTGGATGCTGCCTTCTGGGCACTCACAGTTGGTGGAGGAGACAGCTAACGTGCAAGCACGGGCCACACCACATGTCTGCAGGTTGGAACACTATGCAGAGAGACCACAGGAACCATGGGGGAAGTGGGGAGGGATCTCCCAGAGGAGATGACATTTGGACAAAGATGCAAAGGAAGTGTGGAAGGAGGTAAGCAAGAGCTGTATGACTGTCTGGGGGAAGAGAAACCGAAGCAGAGGGAACAGCAAGCACAAAGGCCCTGAGGCCCAAGGTTGCTTGGTGCATTTGACAAGCAGACCAGGGCCGTTACCTGGAGCCAGGTGGGCTGAATGGGAGGGTGATAATGGATGAAGTTGACCAGGGTCAGCTCCCAGAGGCCACGGGATTCAGAGCATACTGGAGAGCCCTTGGCGGGTTTGGACAGTGATACCTTGGGACATACAACCTCATGAGCTCATACTGATCAAACAAATCCCCCAAAACAGCAGCAGAAACAGCAGCCACAGGGTGCAGAGGGTCAGTCAGGGCGCCTCTCACAAGCCTGGGAAGTAGGCATGTGCTATGGTTTGGCTGTGTCTCCCCACCCAAATCTCATCTTGATTTGTAACTGCTTCAATTCCCACGTGTCGTGGGAGGAACCCGGTGGGAGGTGACTGAGTTATGGGGGCGGGTATTTCCTGTGCTGTTCTTGTGATGGTGAACATGAGTCTCACGAGATCTGATGGTTATAAAAATTGGAGTTTCCCTCCACAAGCTTGCTTTTTTGCCTGCTGCCATTCAAGTAAGATGTGACTTACTCTTCCTTGCCTTGGGCCATGATTGTGAGGCCTCTACAGTCTTGTGGAAGTCCATTAAACTTCTTTCATTTGTAAATTGCCGAATCTCCGGTATGTTTTTATCAGCAGCGTAAAAATGAACTAATACAGCTTCCTTAACTCCCATTTTACAGGTGAGGAAGCTGAAGCTTAGAAAGATAAAAGAATTGGCTTGTGACCCCGAATGTTCACTCTGGCTGCTACATTGCTCCTACCTGCTCTGTTTCCTTGTTTATGAAGCTTGCAAGCTCCATGGTCCTCAACCCTGGCTACTACACACTGGAATAACCTGGGGTGGCAGAGTGTGTCTCCCCAGGATGGCCACACCAATACATCTCACATCCCACATGCTTGGCCAACAGCATGTGACAGACGTGACAGTAGGTTACTTCTGAAGCCAGGCCATAATAGGCATCACAACCCCCACCGTGATCTCTGGGGTTGCTAGTTCTGAGGGAAGCCAGCTGCCATGTCCTGAGGTTACTCAAGAAGCCCTGTGGAGTAGGCCATTTCGGGAGGGACTGAGGCCCCCAGGTGACACCTGTACCAACTTGCCAGTCATGTTAGTGAACTACCCTTATCCAGCCTTCAGATGACACTTCATGAGAGGCCCTGAGAGAGTCTTATTGTCCCATTCACCGTTCCTGTTGCCCTGTGGCCAGCTAATTAGCTTGTGGTGGTTTTCTTTTTTTCTTTCCTCTCTTCCTTCTTTCTTTCTTTCCTTCCTTCCTTCCTTCCTTCCTTCCTTCCTTCCTTCCTTCCTTCCTTCCTTCCTCCCTCCCTCCCTCCCTCCCTCCCTCCCTTCCCTTCCTTCCCTTCCTTCTTTCTTTTCTCTTTTCTTTTCTTTTCTTTTTGCCATTAATAGCAATGCAGGCTGGCCGCAGTGGCTCAAGCCTGTAATTCCAGCACTTTGGGGGGCCGAGGAGGGTGGATCACCTGAGGTCAGGAGTTCGAGACCAGCCTGGCCAACATGGTGAAACCCTGTCTCTAGTAAAAATACAAAAATTAGCCAGGTGTGGTGGTGTGTGCCTGTGATCCCAGCTACTTGGGAGGCTGAGGCGGGAGAATCACTTGATCCCGGGAGGTTGAGGCTTCAGTGAGCCATGTTTGTTCCACTGCACTCCAGCCTGGGCAACAGAGTGAGACTATCTCAAAAAAAAAAAAAAAAAGTAGCAATGCCATAGTAAATATTCCTCTAATTAAGCCCTTCTGAATCAGCTTAATTATTTGCTTAGGGTCAATTTCTAAATGCACAGTTGCTGGATCAGCATTTCATTGTTGGATCAGTCAAGTTCATTGACACAGCATTTAATTTTTTCAAAGAATTGTGACTAGGCCGGGCACAGTGGTTCACGCCTGTAATCCCAGCACACTGGGAGGCCAAGGCGGGCGGATCACCTGAGGTTAGGAGTTGGAGACCAGCCTGACCAACATGGAGAAACCCTGTCTCTACTAAAAATACAAAATTAGCCGTGCATGGTGGTGCTTGCCTGTAATCCCAGCTACACAGGAGGCTGAGGCAGGAGAATCACTTGAACCCAGGAGGCGGAGGTTGCGGTGAGCCAAGAGGGTGCCATTGCACTCCAGCCTGGGCAACAAGAGTGAAACTCCATCTCAAAAAGAAAAAAAAAAAAAGAATTGTGTCTATAACTGGCTGGCTGTGGTGGCTCATGCCTGTAATCCCAGCACTTTAGGAGGCGAGATCGTCAGATTGCTTGAGTCAAGGAGTTTCAGACCAGCCTGGGAAACATGGCAAAACCCTGTCTCTACAGAAAAATTAGCTGGGCGTGGGGGCAGACACCTATAGTCCCAGTTACCTGGGAGGCTGAGGTGGGAGGATCACCTGAGCCTGGGAAGTCGAGGCTGTAGTGAGCTGTGTTTGCACCACTGCACTCCAGCCTGGGCAACAGAGTGAGACCTTGTTTCAAAAAAATTTAAAAAATAAAATAAATAAATGTAACTATATTCTCCTTCAGTAGCAACATCTCAATTTACCTTCTCATGCACAGTGTTTGGAAGGACATATTTTGGGATGAGTTTTCTTTTACTTCACTACCTTATTTTGTTATCTCATAGAATGTATTTAAAATGTTACTTAAAAAAAAGAACAGATAATACCTTTACAAGGTGCAAAATCCAAAGAGTATAAATATATATATATATATATTTTTTGGAGACCGAGTTTTGCTCTTGTTGCCCAGGCTGGAGTAAAATGGTGCGATCTTGGCTTGCTGAAACCTCCGCCTCCCGGGTTTAGGTGATTCTCCTGCCTCAGCCTCCCGAGGAGCTGGGATTACAGGCACCCACCACCACACCCTGCTAATTTTTGTATCATTAGTAGAGATGGGGTTTCGCCATGTTGGCCAGGCTGGTTTTGACCTCCTGACTTCAGGTGATCCACCCACCTTGGCCTCCCAAAGTGCTGGGATTACAGGCATGAGCCACAACGCCCGGCCAAAAATATTTTATAAAAGTCTTTACCCCACCCCTTTCCCCTCAGTCATCACAAGTAGCCCCCACTGGGACCAGTTTCTGGCAGGTGAATCCAGAAAAGTTCAGGTGTAAGTAAACACACAGAGAACACCCTTTAAATTAAATGAAACTAAAGAAAACAGAGCCACAGGTGCACAGGAGACAGAGAGCTGACATCTAAGGCTGATTTCATCTTGGTTTCGAGCTGAGTGGCAAAAACATTGCTAAGGTCAATGTTCTGAAGGAGGCAAAACCCACACAAGGAACCAGCCGTAGGCCAGTCAACACAGCGAGATGTTATCATTGCTCACGTCCTGGGTCAGGATAAGGCCATACGGACGGCCCAGTTCTCTCTGATCTGGGTGCAGTTAATGACAGTTTATCCACCTTTATCTTCTTTCTCAACACTTCCCATGGTGGGGGAGGGGAAGGACTGGGAGGCCTTGAATACTCTGAGTTGGCACCAGGTGCTTAATATATTCTTGAAAATAGAGGACCAATATGCTGTTGGCATGTAAAGATGCCCACAATTCTAGAATCTGAGTGTGCCCAGATGATCTCTCTTTACGTTGCCTAATTTGGGATCCTGACAAAGTTCCTTCTGCCCTCTGCCTCACTTTGTCAACCTAGGAAGGGGCCTCCCGGTTTTTGTTTTGTCTTATTTTAAGCTCTGGGGTGTGCATGGCAGAGGCAAACTTGAAGATGCAAGGGTTAGTGAGCAGGACCTTTATCCAGGCATCTCAAATATCTCCCAACCCCTGATTAAAGTTACATATCTCAGAGAAGAATTTGGTCAACACCATTGTTGTCATTCCCGGTTAATAACAGGGAAGTTGAGGTCTGGGAAGCACCCTAGTGATGTGTTCACATGCCCATGTGCTTCTGTAAAATTTGCCAACGTAAGGCATCTTAACCTCACTCTGTTAAAACCACTATCTCCTTTCCTTCCAACTTCCCTTTGCATCAGATGATGTTGGGGTTGGTGTGAGCAGTTTGGGCATCTTGCTAAAAGGAACTTAACATTTACTTTGGGTTTAGTGGGATATATTCATATTATTTCCAGTCACTTCTGTAAAAAATTATTACTAACTGACCTGGTATAGAAATGGCTTCCAGGAATATCCATACCGAGCATACTGGGCCGACTCAACTTGTTGTGCCATAAAGATTCAGGATCAGAGGTTATATCTTGAGATATATGAATGGTCCTACAGCACTCAATTCCACAAGAATGTGAAGGAGAGGTTTGAATGTATACATGGAGCCAGCAGCTAGTTTATGGAAAGTATTACAGATGTGTTTGTGAGACAGGTAGTTAATAAAAAGAATGTTATTTTTCTGGGTTTCGTAACGTTTGTGAAATTTGTCTTATTTTGTTTTATTTTATTTTATTTTATTTTTTGAGACAGGGTCTTGCTCTGACACCTAGGCTGGAATGCAGTGGTGAAATCATGTCTCATTGCAGCCTCAACCTCCTGGTCTCAAGCAATCCTCCCTCTCAGCCTTCTGAGTAGCTGGGAGTATAGCCATGTGCCACCATGCCTGACTAATTTCTTTTTTTCTTTTTCTTTTTTTTTTTTTTTTGAGACAGAGTCTCACTGTTGCCCAGCTTGGAGTGCAGTGGTGCAATCTTGACTCACTGCAACCTCTGCCTCCCAGATTCAAGTGATTCTCCTGCCTGAGCCTCCCAAGTAGCTGGGATTACAGGTGCCCACTACCACGTCCAGCTAATTTTTTGTATTTTTAGTAGAGATGAGGTTCTGCCATGTTGTCTAGATTGGTCTCAAACTCCTGAGCTCAGGTGATCTACCTGCCTCGGCCTCCCAAAGTGCTAGGATTACAGGTATGAGCCACCGTGCCTGGCCAGTTAATTTCTTTTTTAAATTTTTTGTACAGTTGGGGGTCTCGTTTTGTTGCCCAGGCTGGTCTGAAGCCCCTGGAATCAGGCAATCCTTCCACTTCGGCCTCCCAAAGTGGTGGGATTATAGGCATGAACGACCTTATTGTGATTTCTTGTCTCTTTCTAACCAAATCTTCACTTTATTACTTAATTTCATATCTGTAATTTTTTCTTAAAGAGGTCTCCCTAGGGCCAGACACAGTGACTCATGCCTGTAATCCCAGCACTTTGGGAGGCCGAGGTGAGAGGATCACCTGAGGTCAGGAGTTCAAGACCAGCCTGGTCAACATGCTGAAACCCTGTCTCTACTAAAAATACAAAAAATTAGTGGGTATGGTGGCAGGCACCTGTAATCCCAGCTACTCAGGAGACTAAGACAGGAGAATCACTTGAACTCGGGAGGCAGAAGTTGCAGGGAATTGAGATCGCGCCATTGCATTCCAGCCTGGGCAATAAGAGTGAAACTCTGTCTCCAAAAAACAAAACAAAACAAAACAAAACAAAACAAAACAAAACAAAACAAAAGTCTCCCTAGGCTGTATAAGCATTAGTTAGGAAGTACAAAGCCTGAAGCCACCTGCTCAATTTTCTCTTGCATCTTACAGGATCACAGGATCCCCTTGCCTTTCCTCACTGTTACTCCCAAGCAGTTC
The DNA here is from genome assembly GCF_049350105.2 of Macaca mulatta. Taxonomy (NCBI): domain Eukaryota; kingdom Metazoa; phylum Chordata; class Mammalia; order Primates; family Cercopithecidae; genus Macaca; species Macaca mulatta. The sequence goes on along the minus strand of NC_133415.1, from coordinate 83,308,980 downwards.
TTGCATGTTTACAAGGGAATGTAACAGAGTGGATCAGAGAATTCACTCTGGATCCAGACAGACCTTAGTTTTCTCATCTATATAACTGGAATAACAGCAGGATCTCTTGCCTTAGATAGTCATGAAGTCAAATGAGATGATATGTATAAAGCCCTAACACAATGTAGCAGAGGCCACAGGGCCAGGTTTGATATTTAGCTGGTCCTCACAGATATAGTAGACTCTCTGTTTATGACAGTGATTGGCTCTGATTTGGTTGCTGTCCATGCCAGAGTGTACAATCATTATTAGCTATTGATATATTATTAGCTTCCTCCCCTGCCCACTCAGGGGTTTACGCAGTAAGTTCTCAATTATTGGCAATCCAGACAAAGAATGAAAGACACCAGCTGGAATAAAACAGAGAAGCTGGTTCCAAATTGAGCAATTCAGACGGACTGCTATAAAATTTCCTCACCTTAAAGGCCCTTAGAGTTAATTCGTTCTAATCTCCCTGAAAATATACTTTTTTGGCATGTTCAAGTATTGGAAATTTGGAAAATTCACAAAAACACAAAGAAGAAATTAACTGCTGTGATTACAGGTGATTATACACATACACATACACATATGTATTTAATACATATTTATGCTGTACATAGTGTTTTGAAGCATCCTGTACTTTAAAAAACTTTGGGAGGAGTGTAATGGCTCATGCCTGTAATCCTAGCAACTCAGGAGGCCAAAGCAGGAGGATCACTTGAGGCCAGGAGTTCTAGACTGGCCTGGGGCAACATAGTGACACCCGTAGCTTGACATGGTGATGCGGGCCTGTAGTCCTAGTTACTCTGGAGGCTGAGGTGGGAGAATTGCTTCAACCTAGGATACAGTGAGCTGTGGTTGCACCACTGCACTCCACCTTGGGCAACAGATCTAGACCCTGTCTCTAAAAAACATAAATAAATCAATATTTAATACTTAGCATTTCCCCCTATCTTTAAATCTCTTTTAGCTACTTCACTTTTATTTTTATTTTTTTGAGATGATCTGTTGCCCAGGTTGGGGTGCAGTGGCATGATCTCAGCTCACTGCATCCCCCACATCCCAGGTTCAATCTATTATCCTGCCTCATCCTCCTGAGTAGCTGGGATTACAGGCTTGTAGCACCACGCCTGGGTAATTTTTGTATTTTTAGTAGAGACAAGGTTTCACTATGTTGGCCAGGCTGGTCTTGAACTCCTGACTTCAGGTGATTTGATCGCCTCAGCCTCCCAAAGTGCTGGGATTACAGGCGTGAGCCACTGCTCCTGGTGGCTGCTTCATTTTTAATGGCTGCATAATATTCCTCATCAGAAAGTGGGAATAATTAGGCTAGTCGGCGTGGCTCATGCCTGTAATTCTAGAACTTTGGAAGGCTGAGTTGGTAGGATTACTTGAGTCCAGGAGTTTAAGACCAGTCTGGGCAACATGGCAAAACCCTGTCTCTACAAAAAATACAGAA